>NC_034411.1:794084-931318 GCF_002078875.1 Numida meleagris
GTACTTATATATTAGTTTCACAGCCACTGAAGTCAACGGGGATTTTACCTGCAGAAGAATACGGAGGCTGGATTCTACACAGCATTGTTGTGATCACATCCCTTTCATTACACATGCATAAATGAATGCGCACCGCTGATACGCTGGTAATGAATAGCTTCAGAGAAATCACAAATATCACCCAGAAGTGCTTTCAATGGAATGCAAAGAGCAGCATTAAGCCTGTTTTTGTAGCTTTCCTCCCCGTGCTTCAGTCACCCCGTATTGCTGCCTGTGCTGAAGGCAGCCCAGCTCCAACACAGCACGCGTCGCCCCGGCTGCTCTGTCTGCACAGGGCTGAGCACAGTTTGCACCTCCTGGTTGCAGCAAAGAACTGCCCTTGGGGACTGCAGGGGAAACCAGCCCACGGGAATGCTCCCAAGAGTCCTAAATACTGCTCTACCTGCTCCTGGCTGGCTCCTTCCCTCTGCCCATGAGGCTGCTCCCTGGCGTAACACACCGTGCCGTGCCACGCCATGATGTGAAAGGCAGCTGCAGTCTGTCTGTACTTGTCTTGCTGCCTCCAACCGGGGCAAAAGGCTGGCACCTGCCCCTGCACGCTGGAGAGGACCTGCAGACGCTGCCCTTCCCTGCTGTGAACAACCTTGGAGGCCATCCCTGCCGTCAGGCAGAACCACAGGAACACTGACACTGTCTCAAGGGACACGGCCAGTTGTGGTCCTTCAGCACGCAAGCACTAAGCACCAGTGCAATCAAATGTGGGAAATGGCTCCGGTGGGAGCTAGCCCCTGGAGCAGCACCCAGCTGCCCCATCCGTGCTCCCCACAGCAGCAAGCTACAGCTGAGCAAGGAGCTGCTTCCTGCTCAGCAAACGATGCTGTGTGCACCTTTCTTCTTCCACGCTGCAAACACGGAGGATGCTTGCCTTGAATAAGGCGAGTGCCTTGAATGTCAGAGCAGCACACAGGTGCTCTGGAAGTTTCTGACCTCCCCTCGGCTTCCTCATAGTGAGCAAGAGACCTTTTTGGGCCATACCACAGCGTTTCCCTTGGTTTGCCTTTAGAAGCTGCTGCACAACCTCAGCACGGCGTGGGAAGGCCCAGATCTGTGGCTTCGTTGGCCACCTAAGAGCATGGAGGGAGCCCCACACGGGCTGTGAACCCAGCCCATTCCCTCCAAAGCTTTATGGTCAGCATTTCACCTTTGATTTGCAATCGTGGGAAGGAACTCCGATGACACAGGAGCCACGAGGAGGTGGAAAGATCCACCCTGTATGTGAGAGAGCCGCTCATTCACAGCATTAGCCCCCGTCTGAAGAAGAAAGACCAGGGCTTGGCTGGCCTCAGCTGGCAGCAGTGTCAGCTCTGTCTGTGGCACTGATGCTACACAGCCACTGCTGCTCGGAAAAGGCGGCTTTATTCTGTAGAACCAGAGCATCGGAGCGCTTCCAAAGTCAGACATCGTTCTGAAGAAACTAGAAACCCAATTTATACTGAAAATATTGATGAAATCCAGTGTTATGACCTGTTATGACTGATTTAAGACTTCTATTTTCTTTAACACTTTTCAATTATTTCCCCTTCGCACACGCGCTATTCATCAGCTTAGAAAAATCTCCCAGGCCAGCGTGCAGCTTTTCAGCCTCAGTCGCTACAGTACATGAGTTCTAGATCTGAGAGGCCAAAAAACATCTATTTGACTAAAGAGCTATAAGGCGGCCATAAAAATTATGGATCACAGAAATAAGCAATTAGTGTTATCTTCAATTGCTTTATTGGCAGTATTCTCTCGTTAGAATAGAGGCAGCAGTAAAACAGATTGCAACATACTGTATAACAGCATATGGGATTTTACATTATAATGCTATTCTCTGCCAAGAAGTCATATTTTCATTTGAATGCATGGAACAGATTATCACAGGGTTTCCAGCATTAGAAGTGGATGACCCTCTCCTCCTCCCTTCTCCCAGCCCCTCGGCTATCAGGCAGCTTTTTAGGTTGGGGCTCTGTCAAAATAAACGCCGTGTGCTGGTGGTAATGAGGGGGCTCTGACTCCCGATCACCTCCTGGTGCTCCGGGACCGCGGCCCACGCAGGCTGGGCACATCAGGGAGCTCTGGAGGTGACAAAGGCAGCGACGCAGGCAGCGCTCGGCACGGAGCGGAGTTGCCAGTCTTCTCGCCCAGCTGGCTTTGGCTCCAGAGGAAGCTGCTGGCCCGCCCAGCTAATCACAGCTCGAGTGCCACAAAGGCAGCCGCTAGCAAGAGGGCTGGAAATGAAACAATAAGAGGAACGCGATGGGGGAAAAAAAAACAGACTCTTGACGCTGTATGCAACGCTAGGGATGTTTTCTAGCGTTGTTTGTAGCTGATATCTGTGGAGCGGAGCCAGCGCCTGGGTGCAGAGAACCAGCTCACACAGCCCTCGGCAAGCCAGCGTGCAAACACGGAGCTCTAGCACCTTGTGGAAGTTCGAGTGAGCGCACCAGCTCATCGTGCAGCTGCTCTGCTCAGACGCAACCATGAGCTCCTCCTCCATCCAGCACGATGGAAAATGAAGGGCTCCGAAAGCCTCAACCACCGAAGAAGAGGAATTGCACAGGGGTTGTACTCAGAGCTGATTCAGAAAGTGCGTGTTTACAAACACGCTTCTTTGGAAATGCCTACGTGTGGGTGAGGGAAGAGAGAGGGGAATAGAGGGGTTAAATGCTTAAACAAAATGCTCCGAGGGGAGGAAGCACTTGCCATCATAGGAACACGGGAACTAGGAAAGCCAGAAGCATAGGTAGTAATTTTCCAGAACAAAGAAATTGGATGGAATTAGGTTTTGCAAGTTACTATTTATTCAGCTCTAATGAAAGCCAAATAATTTGATAAAGTCTCAATTCCCATCTGCACCTCTGAATTTCTGCACATATCCAAGACCCGGTTTCTACAGAGTGCGTTTCAGATTTCATTTTAATCCTGGAATTCGGAAGCTGAGCATCATTACCAGAACAGCACTCCTAAATGATTATGAACAAATTAATGGATGGAATTACAAACAACTGCTCAGTACGCATTCACCTCTATAACTTCCTTAAAAGGCACAAATGGGAAGTTTCCTATTATCCTTGATAAGGAAAATACCGTTCTCAGCAGTGACTAAAGGTGTTTAAAAACAGCCTGCCATCCTCCCAGCTCCTGGTGGGGGCTGCAGTTAGAATCTATGCGTTATTTGCCACAAACATCAGACTGAAATTTCTGCCTCAGAAGGAGTTTTTCCATGTTCTTACGTAGAGCTTCCTGGACAGTGCGCTGTGCAGATCAGCGTGCGCAATGCTCACGTGAGGTGAAACCACCAGGGTGCGGGACGATGGGGGGAGTTGGGGTAACCCTAAAACGACTGCTTCCTCCTCACTGTGAAACGTTCAGCCCAGGCATTCCGCTTTGCATTTGGAAAACAGCGGTGTAATCTCAAACGAGCCCCAGGAGAGAGCGGTGGGGCTGGCTTACGCCTATGGCACGGCACCGCACCGACGGGACAACGCTGCGGCAAGAAACAGCTGGAGAACAGGTCCCGGGACCTTCCTATTGCTAACGTTTCGTTTAGGTGTGGTTAATTAAATCTCCTCGCCTTCGCCATCCCTGGCAATAACACGGGGGAATTCTTCGTTATTCCCACACGGCAGCAGCTCCCAGCACTGCTCGGAAAAGCTGGCCCCTCGCTCAGGTGTTGAGATATCAGCGCTTCCATCGATCCAGCCCCACGCAAAGCTGCACTTTTCTAACTCTGAGAAGGTTTGCCCGTTTTTCCTCCCTTCTTTGAAAAGCAAAGGGCTTCCTTGCAAGAAGCTGTCCAATCTCTGTGCTCAGTGACCCCAGCAGGGTCTGATGGCACCAAGCGTAACGGGGGATTGAGCCGTCTGGGGAACTGAGTAAGGCAGCAAATAATCTGGTGGCTGCTTATCGCTATGCAAAAGCTCTGAAGGTGGCACGAGCAACAAGCCCAGAATGGTTTGGAAAGCCGAGCTTGCTCGCACGCAAAATCCATATAAAGCATCTGCTTTTTGTACAACTAAACTCTGTGTAATAGCAACCTTTTCCCCCTTTCTCTGTATTTAGCAGCTGTTGCAGCCCAGCTCTTGAAAAAGAAGAGTACACATCACAAAGCAGTGTTGGAATCAAGCTGGGCTTTCTTGTCTGTGCTAGGTTCCAGGCTCAAGGGACCGCATGTTTTGAAAATGTCACTGTGCTATTTTTTCACCGAAGGTGGGCTTACCAAGTCAGGTGACAAAAGCTACAAAAGGCAGTAGAAAAGAAGAAATTCTTCTATCCTACTTCTGTGTCCCAACCATTAGTGCAATTTAATTAAGCACTGTTGGAGATAATGCAAAGATGACTACAGTTTTCTACAGGAATAACACTTTGCAGTGCAACTGTCGGGTCCCTGGCATCCTCTTACACAAAGGCAAGATGAAGGGCAGCTCTCACAGAAGAGCCAGCCGTCACTTTTCTGAAAGGAAGCCCATGTTAGTCTCTCGTCTTGTAACCAACAATCCAATGTAAAGCATCCCACCTGTCTCTGACCAAACATTTGGCAGGAGATGAGGCTTACAACGCAAGGACAAGTTCAGGAAAAAATGCATGGATGCATTTCATACAGCATCCAGTAACCAAAATGCTATTCTAGGACTGTGCAGAAGCTTGCTCCGGGAAGAGGGCTGATCTCACATTAACTTGCGCATGTACTCAGATTGAGGGCACTACATCAAGAAAAGCTCTTTTCTTCCCATCTCTCTTCTCCTTCCCATCTGCTCCTTTCCACTAAAGAATGTCAGCTAACCAGAGGCTGCAGCACGAAGGGGACAGGGAATCTTCTTACCTGGGGTAGAAAAGGAGAATGAGAAAGTTGTTTCATTTTGGCTCAGCTCTGTAGGGAAGTTGTGGGTTGCAGAAATTGATCTGTCATAGCGCAACAGATTGCAGTTTGATCTGCCAGCAAATGGCAAGCAACAGTAGGTAATGACTAATTGCAAGTGTCAAGGTTTTTTCTTTCTTTCTTTCTTTCTTTTTTTTTTTTTTTTTAGGCAAAGGTAGTCTCTTCTCGAGGGATATAGGAACTGTGATTAAATTAAAAAAAAAAATAAATAAAGAAAATTGCCCCCCTCTTTTTTTTGCATGAGCATCACTGGTAATTAATCTGCACTCAGGTGACGGTTCATGCCCTATGGGCTGCTCCCAATTGACTCAGCCCTTCCTGGGGTCACGCTCTCTTCAGGACTCAGGGCTGTCCTACTCCTGCCAGTTAGTGCACCCCAACATTTCCAACTAGATGACAGCTTGTCTGCAAACTCCTGCACTGCCGTGAAGAGTGCTGGGACATACCCACTGACACACTGCCACAGCCCAGACAAGGAACTTCACCTGGTTGTTCACGGAGATGTATTTCCAGTTAAATCTGTCAGGAACTACAGGCCACAGACTAACAAAAGTTTGCTTTCTACTTTACATGTGGCTGGGGACTGTACTCCAACTGAGGGCAACAAAAAGGCCTGGCCAGTCAAACTACCAAGTCAAAGTGAGGTGAAAGGCCTGCTGCAGCTTGTATGACAGCAAGGAAAAGGGAAGAAGTGAGCAGCTCTGCAGAGCCACAGCATTTTCTGTCCTCTCCACCAAGGCAGACTTACAGCACCAGCCACATGCTTAAGGTGAATTGCCTTCTGGGATGTCTATAATCATGGATGAATAGGATGGACAACAAGAAGGAGGCCCACCTGGCCATGCCCTTTACCCCAGGCTGGCTGCATTTCAGGGCTCCTTTTGGAAAGGCCCATCTACTCTTCCAGGTCTGTTTTTTCGGAGGAACAGAATGAGAACTGAGGTGTGGCAGAGTCCACCACGCTCTGGATCTCCTTCTTGACCAGGTAACTGGCAGACTGTATTCCTGCCATCCCACAGAAGTGGCTGAGAAGGAAAGCAGAGGGAAAGCTTACACACAAGCTAGCCTTTTCCCCATTTTCTGGCCGTGAAATGGTTATAGCATTTTAACAATGCTCTGCCGAATTCTGGCTTGCTTTTTCTTCAGGATGAACAGGGCATCCTGGAGCTTGGTCTCTTGGAGCCAACGTCCTCATTACCACCATGTTTCACCGTGACCCATCAGTCTTGTTCTGACACCAGTCCCCTCTCTGAGGGCTGCTGCAGTCTGTGCTGCCTCCCTTGTTTCGGTGGAACAGAAAGAGGAAGGAAAGCAGCTTTTTCTCGTTTCTGATTTTTTTTTTTTGTTTCCGATTAAGTCAGAAACTCAGATTTATTCTCAACAAATGCTGGATGTTAGGAAGTTTGCCCACCACGCAATCTGTGAGCAGGTATCGCTGTCCCGCTTCTTTCCTCATCGTCCTCTGAGGGCTACCCATGAGATCTCTGTTCATCCCCTATAAAGACATGCAGATGAAGGTTTTTTAATATAAAAGGGTAAGAACTGAGGGAAGACCAGGAAACAACTATGGGTATTGGACTAAATATAAAAACCTAGAAGCAAGCAGGCGGGCAAAAAACGCCAGGGAAAATCATCAAAAGTAAAGCTTAGAAGGGAATTCTGGCACACAGAAGAAGAGGGAGAAGGGGAAAAAAAAAAAAAAAAAAAAAAAGCAGATCTGAAATGAAACTGATAGAAGTAGAAAAAAGCACTGCTTTTTATTCATTGTCATCTTTTCCTACATCACTAGAAGTTTAGACTCCTCTGCAGCTCGCTGGTCTTGTAGCCTGTGGCAGGGTCACTGCAGACCCTGAGAGTTACAGTGTGTGCAGACAGGAGGAGACAGAAGCAGAGTCAGCCCCAGAAAGGGCACGTGGATGAGCAGCGCAGTGTCACCTAAATGCCACACTTGTGTTCTTGAAAGGCAGCGCCTTTCAGAGGGAAAACATACATCCACAATCTTGATAGCTACAAGCTTGCTTAAACTGCTTGCATTCATTGTAAAACTGTCTCAGCTTTTCAACTTCTGTGCTGCAGACAACTTAAAATCCAGATTTTCAAGCGCGAAGCTCCAGCTTCACATTGTCACCTATATCTTTTACATTTAAACACTCCTTGACAGCACAGCCATTTGACAACAGCAAGATAGTGCAGTTAACACGTACATGGCGCGGTGTTGACAGGGGTATTGTGATGAGCTAGCATTGGTCTAGACAAGAGCCAAACACCGGCACTGTGAACAATGGAACAACCCTTGCAAGCCACGGGCAAGAAGGAGACAGCTTTCAGGAAGAGGGAAAATTTCATTTTGGGGGCGGGGGGGACCGTGTAGGTCACATAGGGTGAAATGCAGACAGCACAAACTTGCTGTATATGGCAGGATGGGGCTAGCAAGGGTAACAGCTGAGAGCTGAGCACTGCCAGCCCTCAGCACAGTGAGGAATTTCAGTCCCCGTGAATACTTAGAAAAACAATCCGAAGATTCAGCCTTTGCAAGTACTTGTACTAATGTGATTTGACCTCTTGTTGTTCAGGTAAAGCAAACGTGACAAGGTCACGGGATATTTCAGATATTTCTATTTTAATATGAGAAATATTTGTGAGGTTTTTTACTGTACATTGCTCAGACCTCTTCAGCTCAAACTCACTTAGCAGGACAGCGTTCAACGTTCCATTTAAGCAGAAGCTGAGTCAGTGTACTCAGGTATCCTTAGAGGAAATTGTATTTTACAAATCAGAGTCACGTTGCTGACAACAAAGTCATTCTGCTTTTCCTCTACCAAACAAGCTTGCAAGTAGCTGGGAGTACCCAAATAAGAAGTTAAGAAAGATTTTCAGCTTCTTCACTGTATTCTGTTATTTTAATCCAAGAGGAGATTTAAAAGAAGAAATAAAAAAGGAACCCCCTAAGTTTAACTACAAGTCTCTATTCACAGCAAAGCAGCCTGGTGAATTTTTGTAATATTTATTAATGAAAAGTAAGTGGAGAACAGGAGCCCCAGTGACTAAACACAGAGCTCGGGTGCAGGTGCAGTGCAGTATCTTCCAGAGTGTCCTGGATAACACAACATTTTACTGTTCCTTAACATATTATTTGTATTTATTCAGCATTGTGATTGCTTTTATCTTACCTCAAGTGAAACTGCCAGACGTAGTGGGAAAGATACCTAATAAAATGCATTAATAATGTGGGGATCATGTAATGATTACACTAGTCTTCCAGTGTTCAGGCTGTTAAAGGCTCATGGCGTACATTGATTCTTATTCTATAGTCACCATGAGACTAAAGGCAAATAAGAAAGGGAAAACACAAGAAGCAGCTGTAACTCTGACAAGACTACAGGCAGAAAATGAGGAGCACAAACTGGAAGGAAAACCCAGACCCTAAAGAGACATAAGAGGCCCTTCTTTGTACAGAGGATTCTTAGTTGATACAACGGTTTGCCAGGGGGCAATAATTTACAGATTGTCGTGGCACGTAACACAGATCCCGTCTCCGAGAGCAACCAGTGCTGAATGCAGCAAAGAAAGGCTCAGTCCCTCTCCTGCCTCTCACTGTACCCCCCTGGGCAATGCTCTGCTATGGGGAGAAATGCATGGCTCCAGCCCAGCTGGTGAGTCATTTAACCCCGAGGGAGGAGCAACAACAGATCTTACTTAAATCCTAGTTGAGAAAGACTGTGTGCAAGCTAAAACATGAGTATCAGAAACCAAACTTGTGTTTGGGCTTTACTAAAGTAAATCATTTGGGCTTCCTTCGTCCTGCAGCGCTAAGTTCCGCACGTTTATCGCACGAACCATGTGCTGGTCTGCGTTCCCTCGCTTTAATTAATCGCTCTTTGGCCCCTTGTTGTTCTATTTCGAGTCCTCTCTTTCTCCATTGTTACAGAGAAACATAATGAGAAGCACTAGACTGGCCTGATCTATGCCCTTCATTATTTTATATGCCTCTGCCGCATTTCCTCCCGCTCTTCTTCTTTCCAAACTAAATAATAATCCTGCCCTTTTTAATGTAGCCTCGTATGAAAGGCTCTCAGATGGCTCCACACATTTTCTTTGCCCTTCTCTGGACCGTTCTATTTCTGTTATGCCTTTGAGATAAGGTGACCAAAAGGGAACGTGATTTTCAAGGTAAGGACATGCCATTGATTTATATGACGGCATTAAAATATTTTCCTCTTTATGATTTATCCCCTGACCACCCTCACACCGTATCCTCTGCCTTTCTGACTGACAACGAGTGCTGTCCTCCAGAGCAGCCATCTTAATTGAGCTGACTTCATTGACTCTCGAGTCGGCGCTAATTCGCAACACAAAATCACGCCCGAGAAGCTGCCTTTCATTGTATGCAGTTTCATTGCGTTTGCCAAGTATGCAGCCTGATTAGCCCTGGAATTCCTCAAGATGTGGTAAAACACTGATTAGCCACAATAATGTACTGCAATCAGCATGTTATGTCAGCTCCCACAGAAAGCAGAAATGAAGTATCGAGGCCACAGGGGAGGAGGGCAGGGTAAAAGAAGCAAGGAAGGGCAATTTATTCCTGTGTTTGGTTTCCTCTTTTTAGCAGGTGTTAAACTCAAACCAGGACCTCTCCTGAAGTTACTAAGATTCTTCATGAGGTCTGTAATATATACAAATACATTGAATCTACTAATACCCTTTTCTACCTTAGTTTATCAGCTCTTTAAAATAAAATTCAGAGTCACACTGGCTGCAAGCATAAATCAGCAGAGTTTCTGATGATCCTGGAAATGCCATTAAGCTTTACATCCCAGAAACTGTGCTTATTTATGCCTGTGACATACATACATGTGCTGAGCGTCCCAATTCTTTTCTGACCGCAGCTAGACTAAACTCATCTTGGCATTTAGGCCCATGCTTAGCTTTAAGTCAACATAACATGCAAATTTACTCAATAATTTCTCCTGGGCTTAAGGCTGTGATTTAGGGAAACACATGAGTGTGCACGTTTACTTAATTAAGCACATGTGGTAAATACGACTTCATACGCGTAAGCACCTCACAGGACCGAGTGAAGAACGACACCGGTGAAGACAACGGATTTAGAGCGGGGCAGAAAAGGGGAGGTCTCAAATTCTATCTTTAATTAACATTTTCGAATAATCAGTCCTTAAGCATTAGCATTTAGGTCAGCAGTTCTTGTTTACATCATCAGAAACATCAAGACATCACTGGGCGTTTGCCGTTCCTTGTTGTTCCTCGCAAGTAGCAACTGCAGAAGCCACTAGGAGAGAGGTTAACTTTACTGTGGTTTTTTTCCTCTTTTAAAAATCTGTTGATAAATGAGTTACTGAAAGGCACTGAATCAGAGCCCAGAAATTCTGAAATTCAAGGAAACGCGAGATGTGAAGCATGCACAGAAAAAACATATGCTTCCCCAGTGTCCTCAAATCTGCTTCAGTCCTAATCTTGGAAGGACCATCTCTGAGGGTGAGAGAGTAGATGAAACCTCAAATCCCTCTGTCAAGCAGGGAAGCACATGAGCCCACAGAGGCAGGAATTTTACTGCTACAAAAATTGGGAGCGGAACCAAGAACGCCGACATATTTCACAGCGGCCACTGGGAAGACATTACTCTTTTGCTCACTGAATTACAAGTAGGGATACACAGATTCCCCTAAACAACAACAACAAAAAAAAGACCGAGCCAAACATTTATCCAAAAGCAAATTATATAACAGAGCTTTCTGTAGCTTTGAAAATGGTCATATACTTTTATTATAATTTTTCAATATTGCGTATTCTTGTGCTTCCTGGATTTGGATAAAAGTACCTGAAATGTCAAGATACCAACTGTTCTTGCAGTTCTTTCAATCTGTTTCATAGATTCAAGTGACTCAAATATTGAAGGTGCAGTTAAGTTTGCCCGATGCGCACAACCTGTGTCTGACCTTAAAAAAAAGGAGTTAAAAAAAGTTATCATTTCCACCCTTACATTGCACCACTCGGAGAGACAGACGCATGGGAAGCTGAAATAGTACAGAACGAGCACAGACAGAGCAGAACATTTAGGATCTTCGGCAGTAGCCAGTAGACCTTACTTCAACATGAGATGGAAACAAGCATTTAAATTAGGGACACTATCGTAACACCAGGGACAATAGATTTTTTTTCCTTGACCTGTCAAGAAGAATGAGGGAAAAGAAATGTGAATTCTTAATTGTAGGATGGAAGAAAAAAAAAAAAAAACAACCTGAGCTCCAAGAAGTGAAAAGATCCATCTGAATGAAACAGGTATCCACTTCAGGCTTCACCGGAGTACAGAGATCCTGACCAAGAGTGGCTGTTTTAATCCAGGTGTCTTTATTAAGCAAAGATTGACATACATGCCCAACATGAAGGAGCTTTGTGATTGGTAACAAATGTCTGCCAAGGCTATGATGACAACAAAGCAGCAGACGTATGTGGCTTTCAGTAAATGGGATTTGAACGTAGGTCTTTAGAGATGAATGGCTAGCAGGCTGACTTGCTTGCTAGCTTCACCTCACTGTCACCTAACTTATAACAATTCCTTAGAGGAAACCACACTGTAGCACAATGTCTATAGCAAAAAGAATTATGCCCACTAAAACTTCCGTGCACTGCACAGTCCCTGTCCTATTCACAGACCCCAAACTAGTCTGGCCGGCACTACGTACTGAACTGCTCCTGTTGATTTCATTTAGGCAAAAATCTTTTGAAATAGCCATTTCAAAATGATTCTGACAGAATGTACGATAATTAAATGCAAACAGTGAAGTTCTTACTCTGTTTTGGTGGCTAGGGCCTTAGGTCAGATGTTATTTAATACGGACACATTAAGCTGTGGGAATTCAAACAGGAAGGTAATGTCTGGAAAGAGATTATTTACACTGCATTTTTTAACTCACTTGCACAGTCTTAGTTGATAATGTAGAGGAGACAGAAGAACGCAATCGTCCTGACACAAGGCCTAGGCAAGTGTGCAACCAGCACCGGGCCCAAGGAAGCTGAGCAACACAAGACTGGGTCTGTGCTACCCACACTGATGGTGTGACATCCCAGCAAGCTGCTCCTGATGCCTGTACCTGTGTGCTGCTGACAATAGTGAACTCAGACACAAGAGCCAGCAGGGAAATACGGAGTTCTGGCAGATCTCCTAGTTTGACCAGCCAGGGCAGCTGGACCGTCCCTCCTGGGGAAGCTGAGAGACATAGCAAAGATCTTTCCACTGTGTTTTATATTTGGTATACGCTTAAGGGCCTGTTGAATGGGAAGTTGTGTGTAAAGTGGCTCAAAAATTATTTTAGACAACTGCTTCAAAATTAGTATTGGGGGAAAAAAACAAAAACAACCCCACCAACAAACAAACCACCAGCAATTATAGCAGCCCTAACCAATTAGCCATGTTGTTTCTTTGTGTAGCTGAGGATGCCTCCTCATGCAAAGAATGATCTGTTCCCGTCACTCTTCTTCAAATGTTGTTTTGCAACGTTTCCAGCCCTCAGCTCATCAGAACCATCGTGACCTGGTATCCTGCAGGTAAAGACTTGCCTTTCTGCTGATTTATTAAAAAAAAAATCTTATATTTTACTGCTCAAATGTTCTCTCCAGAGCATGGTCATGTGACCAGTATAATGACAATCTGTCTCTCTGCTAACATTTCTCTACTTTGGTTATTTGTTTGATAAAGTGAGGAGCTTCCCTTTTGTTGCCCTTCATCAGAGCTTAATGTCTTTACTTTGGGATCAATATACTTTATGAATAATTTTATTTCCTTCTATTTTTATGGTCTTTTCTCCTCATTATCATACTGAGTTTATTAGCTGGTGCTGTCAGTATCTTTACCCTGTCATATGTTCCTGAGGTACAGTAAATATCACTTGTGTTGTAATTAATATGCACACCCTCTGCAGTAATTAAAGCACAGACCCCTTCAACCAGCTGAGCTTCCTACACTAATTCCACCTTATCTTCATAATGAACTTATTGTAATCTGAAACTACCACTGAATATTGTTCGGTAAGGATAGAAGAATGAAATCTAACGAGATGCAATAATATTTGTGAACATGTTAATATGAAAAAAATGAATTTAATTAGCCTTAAATCTAATTAAATTTCCTGTACAATCAAAATTCCCCCCCATTTATCCCACAAAAAATACTGATGGTGCAACACCAGGGCCCCTGCGGAGATTTACACAGAGATGGAGAGCAGACACCTCATCCTCTACCCACGGCATCCTCACAGCTCGCCAGCTACCTGGAGGGTGTTCTGCCCACGGATAATTACAGAAAGGGCTTAGACTTTGCTCAGGGATGTGGTTCACAAGCAAGAACAGGAAGGTGAAGATGGAGAGGCAACTTCAGCCCCCCGACATGGTTTAGGAAGTGTTTCCAAGAGGGGATGGGGAAGGGATATTGAGTTATCTAAGTGTGATAGCATAGCACAGAATGATTAGAGGGAGACTGGATGCAAGAAGTTCAGCTCTTATGTGCTGAAAACATTTCCATATGGGAGACTAGCGCCTAAGGTGCAGACTCACACAATAGGAAGAAAACTGGCAGGCTACACAGACTGAAAATTGGCTGAAGGGCAAGAAACAAACAGTGGAAGTAAATGGGATTATTTCAAGGTGGAAAGAGGTTACCAGTAGGGTATAGCCCAGCTTTCTAATTATTCACAGTAATGACTTGGATGGTAGTATAGAAAGGATCATTTCCAAGATTCTAGTGACTGGGAAGCGCAGAGGTAATAAATACCAAAGTAATCCGATAGCCATTTTGTTAACAGTTAATTTGAGAACTGGAGAAGTTGCATAGGAAAATGTTTGCATGTACCATAAGGCAGGATTGAGACATCCAATGGCACAAAAATTGAATGACCTTCCCTTGGAAATGGTCATTCTGGAAGAGGCTTAAGCAACAGCCGTTGAGCAGCTCCTTGTGCTTTATTGATTGATGTCAATCTGTCCAGTTCCAGAGCGTTAACTTCACTTTAAAAAGTGCCCTTTTCTGTCATTCTTTTCCTGTAACCCCTTAAGCACGCCTCATTGCCTACACCAAAAAAAATTATGTGGTCAGATATTGATTTGTGACTTGCTGATTGACATGGGAATAATAAGAAAATGAACTGACTTCAAGACATATCTGGATAAATAAGGAAGGAAAAACACAGAAAAACCCACATCTAAATTTCTGCTAAATTGGGCTGACACAATCTGGTGATTAGGAGAGCAGTATGATTATTCTCTGACATGAAACGATGGAGAACTGTCCTAAAAGGAGAAGGTAGTTCCCAAATTCCCCAGAAGAGGAGAAAAAGTCCTGTTCTGTACGACACTGTAGATAAACTGTCGGCTCTGAAAAAAAAAATGACATCATCTTTGTTATTTTTTCTGACTCATGAAAGAATTCATATATAGATGATTTCACTGACTTTTCAGAACCTATAAGGTACACTCAGACGAGTAAAAAAGAAGGAAAAAGAATGCAACAGTGCTTCGTTTGTTCAGCATTCACTAGGTAACCACCACAACTCAAAACATACCACCCCAAAGAACAAAAACGACCTTGTCTGAGATCAAGAAAACAGCATTCTATGCCCAAGTACAGAAATGTCTCCCAAATCTCCCTGCCCAATAAATTGAGCGCTACAAACAGCCCCTTCAAGCTCCTCTCACTGCCTTCTTTCTGCACCTCTCTTCCGAGGGAAGCAGCAAAGACTGACTCTGCATGTTTGTTGAAGTTCGTGGACTAAGCAGCAAGCAAATCAGAGCATTTTTAATTTTTCTCTCAAACTCTACTCAGGAAATGCTGGCCTAGCTTTAACCTTTCACTAATATGAAATATTTCAGCTATTACTACTCAAAGCCTTCAGAATTTTAAACTTGGCAGTTCAAAAGAGTGCCAAGATTTTAAGCTATATTGTATCATATCCTGCCAGGGAAAGAGCCAGAGAGGAGAAAGATATAGAAGGGGCAAGAAAAAAAGAATGTGCAAAACTAGGAGTGATAAGAGAGCAGAAATAAAGATAGAAGGGCAGAAAATATGACAGTGTTTTTTCTCCTGTATCCCCTTCATGAACCCTGACGTCCTTATCTTACTTTCTACATTTTTACACGCTTTCTTTTCTCCTCTGGCTACGTCTTTATTTCTAGACACGATCACAGCATCCTTCAGTTTAGAAGGGTAGACTCTTACCCTCTTAAACTGTCTGCTTGGGGACACCTTCTAGGAGTCTGTGTCCTGTAGACTTGAATGGAGGCAGGCTTGTGCTTTTCAGTCTTCGACGGAAGGGCCTCCTGCTCTCCCTGCTGCAGATGTGGGGTACAGATGAGCTGCTCTTCTGATTCAGCAAGGCATTTTCATAGGAACTTATTAGTACATAGTTCTTCTACTGCAGCAGGCTGTAGCAAAAGAGACCTGTTACCACAGGTAAGGATTCCTGGCACCAAAAGTTTGAAGTGCCAAGGAGTAGCAGCAGTGGGCTTCTCCTCCCAGGAGATGAGCCAGGAGCTGAGGGAGAGCAAAGCAGGCAGGGGAGAGACCTGCCAAGAAAAAAGCACAATCTCACAGTACCCAGAAAAGATTCCATGACAGCAGCCAGCACCAGCCAAGAGCCCAATGACCACCAGACAAGCTGGTGGCAGAAAGGCAGGGTGAAGCCAGAAGCTAAGTCAGTGGGCCAGTGGGAAATGTGGCCAAGCACAGGCTCACCTGCAGATCCCAAGGGGCCAGGGCAAGCATCCGAGTTTAAAAGCAGCTCTTGAGCAAAGTGGAGGAAGCCCCCAACACTTTTGCTTAGCTCTTCTCGCAGCAGCCTTGTCCAAGGTTACAGCTGTGCCATACTGGAGCCAGCACAGAGCACAGACAGCTAGATTTTGACAAGGTTCCTGACACTAGAAGAAAGCATTAGCTTAATTAAAAAGATTGTTAAAAATTTCACTTTAACGACATCCTTCAGTAGTCGAATGCAATTTTTTTGCTTTCCATTCAAATATCTCTTCGAATCCAGTCACAGGCCAGTCCTGGCAACAGCACACAGGAAGACACCTGGCCCTGTGGTCCTTTTGCCATCCAATTCCTTTGCCCTCTTTCTCTCCTTGTAATTCAGAAAGCGCTGGTTTTTTATGAGTTATCTTCTGAATTATGAAAGCTTTCTTAAGCAAAGACTACTACACTCACGTATTTACATTTGATCGTGTACGGATGTGACTCCTACTAGCTTTCAAGAAATTCTTTATCATAAACCTATGTTCTGCAAGCAACATTTGGAGACCGTATCCCAAAGAATCAGAGCGGATAAAAAAGAAAATTACGAGAAAAGATCTCTCTCAAACTTCTTGTGATATTTTAATAGCAAGGAGGGGAGGGAGCAGGGGCT
The DNA here is from genome assembly GCF_002078875.1 of Numida meleagris. Lineage (NCBI taxonomy): Eukaryota > Metazoa > Chordata > Aves > Galliformes > Numididae > Numida > Numida meleagris. Next base: position 810,411 of record NC_034411.1, read on the forward strand.
GGCCTCTTTTGTCATGCGTGGCTTTCTGACAGTTCAAGAGAGGTATCTAGGCCAGCACTGTGTCCCTGGACTGGCAGAAAGGCTGGGCAGACATCGGCTAATGAGGATCTTCTGCCACAGCAGACAGCTTGCCGGAGAGAACCATCATTGTGAGCCACCTGGGAGCCGCTCCGGACATCTCCTTTTCTCGGGAATCTGGGCTGTGTGATGTGTGCCTTGTAGCTTTCAGCCACACAGAGCTTTCAGCATGCAGCCTGCAGAGCAGCGTTGGTTGGACGCTCCTGAAATAAAGTCACTAGTAGTAGGATTCAATAAAAACCCTGCAGACCTCTGAGGGGACTTAGGTTTTAAAGGCTCTGTTTTCTTTGCATGTATAGCTTTTCCTCAGGATTAACTGCAGGGGCATCGAGCTGTTTGGGTGTAGCCTAGATACACAGAGGCCAGAACTGAAAGTCTGACATTTTAGCTCGGAAAGGCTGAGACCAAAGCCTCGGCTGGACTACTTACGTTCTGTGCCAGATTCACCAGTGCTTTCAGAGCAACTACATTAAAAGTTAGTAAAATTCTTCCCAATCTATCTATTTGATCCTTGTCTAACACAAATCAGCTATCATCCCTTGAGTTAAAGCGGTCCACTTCTACTCCTAATAGCAGAAAAAAAAATCCAGAATGAAAACAAACATCTAGTATTTGGCCCACTCAGCAGTCTGCTACACTTGCTTTTCTGCAGCCAAGCACAGGGAGATGGTCTGCACCCTCTACTTGCCCAAGTCCAGATCTCCCTTCTCCTTCGCTGCCAGGCTGTTCCTACAAGGGCTGCTTCATTCCTCTAACTGAACGTCATCACCATCTCGTCCTCACACACCTTAAGCCCCTCTTACCAGCAGTACAGAGCGTTGTTCCTCTATTCAAAGCAGGACATGTTTTACTAATGGCTAGATCAAGTTCTTCTGAAGTCCAGAGGTGGATCAACATTACAGGTAACAGCACCAGGCTTTGCAATGTCTAATTTAACTAATGAGGAACGGGAAAATCCAGCAGATTTACTTAAAATCTGTCCTAGGTTTTTTCAAGTTGCTCTTTTTTGACACTGGGATTTTTCATTGTTTTGCAGCTCATTTAGAAATCAACAGCAAAAAAAAAAAATTGTGGAAAATGACTGCCAATTTTCCCCCACATTTTACATTCACACTGTATGTGGCTATGTATGTAAGGTGGATGGGAACAGACAAGCGAGTCTGCTAATCCATAAACTGAAGCTAGTCTCTTTAGCATCCTGCATGTTCTATCCTTGTTCTATTTCCAGGAGAAATCTGGCAGGGATCTCCAGTGCACAAAGGATAAGGAAGGTCTCTTGTTAAAGCCCCTGGGGCCAAATACTCTTCTTTCACTGAGCAAGCCCCTCTGAAATCAGTGGAAGTTCTACTTCATTGAAGGCCCACAGAACTTGTTCCTGGGCGGATGTTGCTTGAAAAAAAAATCCACTGAATTAACCACAGCTGAATTAAATATGGCTAAATGGTGTCAGCATTCTGAGCACAAAGAGAGGCAGCCGGTTCCATCAACAACAGGAGAATGCTCTTTCTGTTCTGTCCACTCATCCGGTGGGCTTGGGGGTCCTGAAAAAAAAAGAGAATATGTTGATTTAAAAAAAAAAAAAAAGCAGGAATTTCCCGTTTGGTTTTCTTCATGTGAGTTTCTGCAAGTGCTACCGTGTTAGTTCTTTCACTAGCTGAGAGATTCTCTTCAGCTTACCTAAGCACCGGTGAGTAGCTGTAGGTAACTTAGGCAGTTGTCATTTACGCTGGTGTTTTACAGAGCCCCGAAGGAGCGGTGTAAGGGGCCGTTACAGGCTGCTGGGTTGATGCTGAAGCCTGAGGGGTCCCTGCCTCGAAGGCAAAACCTCACCAGGCGCCCTGGCTACAATCTTTCCTCTTGCCACTAGTCCATGCTGTTGTATAAAGTTGAGAGCAGGCCTGCCGAAGCTCAGCGCAAATGTTTGAGATGATCGTTTTTGTCTTGGGATCGTCTGAATTCAATTGAAGGATGGTATGCTCTATTGTTCTGTTCTGTAAAGTGTATTTAGCTTGCATAATTAACCTATATTTCAGACAAGTCATGCAGGTCTTCACCTACCTCTGTGTATGCCTTTGTGATTAAACTTTAATGAAAGGGAGTCTAAAGTAAATTCCTCAATGCTATGGCTCTGAAAGCGACGAAAAGAAAAAAAAAACCTAAAAATATAATATTTCTATCATCTGAATTATTATTATTATGAAGATTATCCAAGAAAGGGAAAAATACAGATCAGAATGAACACAGGGTTGAGAGGAGAGGGTGTTTCTGATTATGTTTAATAAAGGCTGCTTGAATTGAAGATGAGTACAGGGATATAAAACAGTGCTATGTGAAATCTGGATGGGGCACAGGCCAAAGGAGATAGAACATAGTTGTTGCAAGAAAGTTTTTACTTCTTTGTAATGTGTGTGAAAAATCGCACCGTTCTTTGTATATGTATTTTCTCCAAAACAAAAACACAGTAGTGCTATTCCTAAATGAGAAAAAAAAAATCAATGCCAGGCAGACTAGCACTGATAAGCAACCTTACAATAGTGAACCAGTATGTGTCCACGAAGGAAGAAAAAGAGATTAGATACAAAAACAGATTTCACTTTCAAGAGTCTAGTAGACTCATAAAAAGAACAGAGGAAAAAACGATTTTATCCAGTAGTGGGAGAAAAATGCTTTGCCCGGTGTCCTTTAACCTTTCAATTAGAGCAACTTGAGAACCACAAAAAAAAAACAAAAAACATTTGTTTGCTTCTCTGCTTTATGTCAAAAGAAAATTTTTTGAAAAGTATTCATTGCTAGATTGAGATGAAGCTTGGTCTGATGAAACACTGGCATTCTTATAATCTTAGTACATATTAATGAACTTCTAAAATGCAAATCATTGACCCACTAGGTGGTCTCATGGTCTCATAAATAGCAATCTTTTGCATTCCAGCATCCAAATACCTAGTTAGGAGCTTTACAGAATGCACATTATAGGTGATACAGACCATAACAAGTACTTTGGCAAGGGAAAAAAAAGCCATTGCAGCCTATTGCGTCAATTAAAATGAAGGGATTTTTATGTTATGAACCATATGTTCAAAGAACATTCCATGTAGAATTACATACAATGATTCCGACGATGAAGAACACAATAATCCTGGTGCATAAGTGTATGGCTTCTGGTGAAATGTGATACTGGTGGTTTTTTTTCACTTAGCTTGTGTCGAATAACGATTTGGATCGCAGCCATTCCCTCCTTTGTGCTGTCACTCCACCAAAAGTCAAAGATTATGGCGATGAGATGGGAAAGTAAAGCACCAGTGAGATCATTCAGAAGAGATGCTGGTGACGGCGTCACTACTCCCTCTTAGCCAGTGACAATCCGATTACTCACACTGGTGGTTCAGAGATGTGGTGTATTGACGGGAAAGGGACTCTGATATGCTGCTGGCACACACACGCATCCCTCTCACTCCACTCCTAAATTTTGCTATCTAAATAAACAACTACAGACTTAAAAGACTGAGAGCAAGGTCTGAAGCAGGTGCCTGGCTGTGCAGCTGACAGAGGGTGCTCAGGAAACCCACGCTGGTGTAGCTGCTACTATGGGAGCAACCCACGGTTTTAAAGGAACATTTAGGTACAATTAATATTCAGCCACGGGAAACGTTTACCGGTTTGTAAAATTATTAATTCTGTTTTTTACTGATCTGTCTATTTACTAAATTGAACCAATATATCAAAACTAATGTCTTCCTTCTCTAATTATTATTAATAAACACTGCTTATTTTCCCTTAACAAGAATTCATTTTCTCTTCTCAAATTAATAACAGCGCAAAGAAACTCAGACACCACAGGGCCCGATTCCAGGCTCTTCCGCAGTGAAGTTAATCTGGAGTGGCTCCAGAGCTTTCACGTAGTGAGATGCACAGCGGTGCATGTGGGAGCAGGAGGTATCCCTACACCTGTAGGATCTCTCGTCAAAGATTTTCTGGTATAAACTCCAAATCAAATCCTCCCGCAGCACCGAGGCAATGAAAAACAGCGGCACTATCTTAGCAAATGGCTCTGCAGCTAGTGGAGCTACCTACACTGATCTTCACCATGTACACCTCTGGTTCGTCCACAGCCGTTAGAAAAGCCATTCCGCACAGTTAAGGAGGTGAAGAAAGACTCAAAGAGAAGAACTGTTGCTGACATGCAGAAATAAGGCCTCCTCAGGAACCTTGGTTACATCTCTGCGTCTCTTGGGATGTTCATCCAGGAGGTCTGCTCCTGTGCACATGCCTGGACCACCCTTCCAGTGCCACAGGGCTGGCCAGAAACAGCACAGCCCCTGCGGGCTTGCACCGAAAGGAGCAGTCACAAACCTCACAGGAGCGAGGAGCAGAGCGTGCGTGGGGCTGGCTGGTTTGTTTGCTTCCCTTTCCAAAGCTTCTCATTGTTGTCTCGTAAGTGCCCTCCTGACACGTGTCCGTGTTTGAAGAGGTTAAGGAACTTACGTCTCTCGGAAACAATGGCTGCAGTTTATCCACAACCTCTGTACTGCAAAGGCAACTGCAATCAAATACCCTCACGTTACCTAGCGTTTAGCACAGCCCTGACCTGGCAGAGCCATCCTCTCTGGGGAGGAGAGGTAATTTTAGCTCCCCTACAGCTTTCTTCTCTTTGACTCTATCGTACCGGATGTTGCTTCATTGGACGTGGGCTGCATCTTGCTTTGTGCCTTTTTCCTAAATTAAATCGTCCTGTGTCATTTTAGCACGGCTTTTGTACTCCTGCCTTAGCTTCCGAAAGCTGCATTTGTACAGCATCTTCACCCGAGCATCATAAAAAATGCTAAATGACTTATGTAGGTCTTCTCACTTAAGGTCATTTCAATTATGGCAACATCAACAGATGTATATGTTCATTAATAAAAGTGTGATATGTGTTTGCGTCCCTCTGAAAGTTCAGTCAGAAAATTATAGATTACACTGAGACACTGCAGGAATTGCTACTCTGTAAGTCAAATGCTCTATTATTAAAAATGTCATCCCATATGAATTTCATAAATAGCAAAGCCAAGAACAGAGTAACCATTTTAAAAAGTCTAGAGGGGATTCCATAACAACATTTAAATGCATTACTACTCAAACAATTTGATTGGATTATAAAATATTTAAAACTGCAGCTGTACTTGTGTTTAATGTTGACTATTTTGATTTCTGGAACATCTTACCTAAGAAGTACAAGTTCACTAAACTAGTTATGTAATTAGCATATAAATATATTAAAAAAGCCATAACCTGCAAAAATCCATAGCTTGTAAGGTATTGTATAAAGCCAGCTTATTGTACATACACACATAGAACGAAACTGCAAAAGAGCACTGGCCATTAGGGTTCGTTTAAGACTCATCTCCAACGTAAAGCAGGACCTTATTTATCCAAGGCTGCTCTAATGACTGAAAATAAATATCACGAGAGATGCAGGACGATGTGTGCTAAATAGATATTATTGGCCGTATTCTCAGGTGGTGTAAACTGGCATCGATCCATTGTAGTTAATGGTCAGGCAGACAAATTTTGGCTTTATTTTCATTCCGTGTCCTCTAATTTCTTTCATATTTTTTTTCCAGGATCTCTCTTACATATGTATTAGGTATGTTCAGGTTTATAATTAAATCTTCATTGACTTTTTGAGCAGAAAGGACAATTTTAAAACCTATTTTTCAGAAGAATAGCTATGTATTAATCCACAAATATTTACTGATGTCCATATGTTAAAGATATCCTTTCATATGCTAACTGCACTACTTCTGCCAAACTATCCGTCATCTCTGCTGCTTTACCTGGACGAGTGTCAAGACATAATTCATCCGACGAGCTCGTGTTATTGGTCACTGCACGTTCACAAAAAGCAGCCTCATTTCAGAAGCAGAGTGAATATCACAAGTGCCTTTAGTAACAACTGATGTGCTGGCTGAGACTTCATGGGTTAGACGGAGGCTGACAGCGTAAAGCTTTGCAGCAGCTTTACTTATGGGGTCAGTTCTGTAGGCGAATGTTTTTTCACATCCTTTGTGCGCAGTGCGAGTTTCCTATTCACGCCACAGCGTTTCCTGGAATGCTTAAAGTCAGTGTTAGCACTGGGACCCGGGGTTGGTGTCTGCTTGCCTCCTGCAGGTAGTCTGACTGGCTAATGAACTCAGGCAGCATGCAGCTCCTGTCCGTCCTTGCAGCAGGGGACAACGGACAAGGTCTTCTCTGCTTGACATTGCTCCTGGAAAGCCAGGCAGAACTGCTGGACGTGCAAGCATGTCCACGACACGTTGAAGAGCATGCTACAGGGGATTGCAAAGCTTTGGGTGCACGTGAAGGATTAGCCAGCAGTGTTGTCCCAAAACACACTTCTACCAGCACAGCTTAAATAGCAGCCCGTTTTTGGTCCTCAAAGCACATCTATGATATTTCACTTCAACTTGAAGAGATACAAGGACATCTACAATTTCCATTCCTTTCTATGACTCTTTTTCCTCGAGATATTTTGTTTTGGGCTATCTGATCTGCACATTTGCAAATACAAAACATCCTTCTGAAACATCTCCAATCCTGCCCACCATTTAGGCCTGGCATAAAAACAACATCCACAAGTCTTAGCAAGCCAAGCCACCTTTCAGACCCTGTTTTCCTGAGGGAGAGTCACCTGTATTTATTTCTATTAAACAGAAATTAACTTGGACCTCCATATGCCACCTCATTTGGCATAGTTAATTCTAGATTCCAGAGTCATTATTAAAACAAAAAGCACATCTTATACATTGAAGTCAGTGGGAATTAGACTTCATCAAGGCACACAAGGTAATCAAACAGCATAAGGATAATCCACTAATTGTTGAAATGAGGCGGAACATCGCCATGCCTTGTCTCAACAGCTAGCCCTAGGCTGAGTCGTGTTTGGAGTTCAGGAAGTTTTTATCATTTTAAAGTATGTCAAGCCCGTGCACTTTGGGGCACAGCAGGAAGCAGAAGGAATGTTACGCTTGCCCTGAGGTGGGCAGTTCAAGATGAGGAAATGAAGATCTCCCAGTTCCAGTTGAGCAAGTGAGCTCCCCCAGTTCCAGCTGAGAGCACACATATCCACCAGCCCTTCAAAACTGGGCCAGTGCCTATCTGGTACACATTCTGCTTCCTCAGACGGTCTTTGAAAAATCATGCCGTCCTCAAAAGGAACACAAAATTGAAGATTCTGTAATTTCCTGGGTTTCCATATGACAATGAGGCTGCTAAAGTAAATTAGGATCATGCTCTCAGTATGTCTTTAGAATTATTTTGTTCTTAGCCTGAAAGCAGAATTTGACATTCAATAACCTTTCTAAGTCCAAAGAAATGCTACTGACTTCACTGCAACTACTATAAATTTACACTCAATGTAAGTGAGAGTAAAGCTATGCCACAGTTCGGTCATTATTCTATGAATTTATAAGATATAGAACAAGCCCAGCAATTATTTGTGGTATTTTTATTTTAAATGCCTAGCTTACTAGTACAGTGTAAATTTTGAGAGTGGTCCCTGCCCTTGATCATTTCAAGCAGTGTTTGAGGTATTTGGATCTTAAAAATCTCACTGTCTTCCAGGAATAGAGCCTTTCCTATGACTGGGTGTGAACTTAGAGCTGTGCCATTTAAGAGAGAATTTCAGAAGGAATGCTGGAAATATAAGCATGAACCTATGTACATGGGGAGGAGGTGAAAACATCACAAAATTAAGGAAAATATAATGCCAGCAGAGCTTTTAATATTTGGCTGCCTTTACTCTTCTTATTCTACATCTGTGTGGCCTCCTTGAAAAAATAACTAGGTATATAGAAAACACATGAAGGTATATAGAAAATAAATGAAAAAAACGTTCGTATTCAGGTGTGGCATGAAGACGATTGTATGAAATTTCTCTTTCACCACAACTTGTTGGCAAGACATTTGCCAGCTTGTGGTTATACAGAGAGCAGCTCACACCTTGAAAAAAGAAACGTGCCGTGCTGCATCCATGTCATACCTAGGATATAATGTACATCCAGCTCACATCATTATATTCCTGAAGGGATACTATACTTTGCAGACGATTGCAGAGGTCCAAATAGTCCAAAGAAAATTTGAGAGGCAAAGTACTTCTGAAAGAAGGCCAGACATGAATGGACATCTAGCTTCAAGCATCTCCATTATAGCAGAGTTGAGGACTTTACGATGGAGTTTTACAGTGGAGAGGCTCTATCTGCCTCAGCGGAGTTATTCTTGAGTTACACTAGATTAGAATTAGTCCTCACAACAGGAGAAATGTATTCTACCAGGATGGTGATGGAAGCATTGATCCTAAACAAATAAAATGACCTTCTCCTTCAATTACTTTGGGCTTCACTAATTAAAATAATTTTGCTAATGAAAGCTGCAAAAATATTCACACAATTCTCATGCAGTCAGTCTGACCTTCCGTTGACGTTTCCGATGATGGCAAATACTTTACTCACCAGAAAGTGAGAAGCTGTTCACGCTGCAGAGCCTCTTCTACAATGCAGGAATTCAGAAAACCTGAAAATAATGGTTCATCAGAGTAACTTCAGTACCAATGGCAGGCACCGAGTTCTGTGCAAACACGCGTGGTGACTAAAGGGTGCTAACACATCTCCTGATCTCATAGCTTCATTATTTCTGCGTGACCTATTGACCAAATCCATTGGTATAATTTACAAACCACACCTGTGTACCCTCCTCAAGCAGAGGTTGTTTTTGTTGAAACTGTGGTCCCAAGGATGAGATTTCCAACTTGGACAGTCAAAACTTGGGCAGAATTCCTTTTGAAAGGAATCAGAGTATTGAAAAAAAGACTGTTGGAGCTGGGCCAGATCATTTTTGAGAGCTATGTTAATATAAAGACCAGAAAGGGCATGGCTTAATGAAAGAAAAAGAGTAGTCGTAAGTCATTTCCCTGACTCTTTTACTGGGGCTAGCAGAGATTCCAGTGATGTTCTAAACAGGAAACAGTTTTTGGGGGTGGACTTGGATACACAGGTGCCCAGCTAGTAGGGGAAGTATACTGGGCATTACTAATTCTCCTATTGTTTGTTTTATAATTGATTTTCTACAGATATTTCACTCCAAGCCCTAAAAAAATACTGCCATACTAACAAAATTACATTAATTAGCCAGCTTCTTCTGAAACTCAGTCCTCATCCTGACTTTTCTTCTTTTTTTCTTAGACATGCCAACATGCTATTTTAAATTGTGGTACAGTCTGAGTTCCCAGCTTATCCTTAGAAGTTTCCCAGAACAAATCCAACCAATGCTTAGCAATGCACATGGTGGTTGTTCCTAGAAGTAAAAATAAGGAAGCGGACAGTGCAGAGGAATGGAAATGAGGAAGTCTTTGTCAATACAAAAATAAATTCTGATATCTGAAACATTTTATATGCTTGAAATAACACTTGAAGTGCTTTAAAAATGCAGGCATTGTTGGGAACAGGATTATAGGAGGGATCAGAACTGAATCCAAAATATTCCATCACCTCCCTTCACTTTTGGTTACTGTTCACATCAGTCTGTATGCTCCAAACCTTTAGGTAGATTTAGCTGTATATTTATCATTACCAAGAACGAGAAATGTGTGCTTGATACCATGGGCCATTTTGAAAATCTCTTATTTTGTGCAGATTCAGCCATCACAACATCATATTTGCAGGAATTGCCTCTAGAGAAGTTCAGATTCTTTATCTTGAAATCAGGAGTTAGGATCACAAACCATTAAAAAAAAAAAAAAAGACTAGAAAGCGTTAGGATTTTTTAAAGACTATGTACAAATGTTCCTTTTCTTTTTACCAAAATGAAGAAAAAAATTCCAAAACTATCTGTGGATTACTGGCCAAACTGCAGGACTGGCCAGCTTAGCATCCTGTAAGCTGTTATTGGCATAGATGATTACCAATTGCTGCAGGAAGACACTTCACTGTGAGCAGTCAAATGTCTACTAAAATGTGCATTCGTAGTTACTTCCCAGCTCACATTAGATGATGTCTGGCATATGCGTAGAAGCCGATAGTTTATTTCCCTGCAATGATTTTCCCTCCTGTCTTTAAATATTTGCCATTAGAAATCTGGATAGTCTTGTTAAATTTAAAAAATGTCACTCTTTAGGCTTCACTGATATCTTCTGGCAATTAATTATTTATTCTAAGAGTTCACTGTATACTCATTTTTAACGTACAACCTTTCAATTTCATTATAAGCTCTTTTTGCTCGTATTATAAGCACTGTGCGGTTGCAAGTCAGAAGGGATGAATCTTCCAGGCCGAAGGGCTGCAATATTAACTTACCATTCCTGAACAAGCATTTGGCTCTGCACAGCGCTGTGTGCTTTTTAACCTTATTTGTTACTTGTATGGCTGCAGTACATGGACAACCACACAGCTGTGAATGAGGACTACAGCGTTTGAGGCACTCTGCAGAGACCGATCCCTCCATAAAGACACTGGACTAATAAAGGAGTCTAGATCTGCCATCACTTATGTTTCCAACTTCCAATGACCTTATCCTCCCATTGCTGTGTGAATTCATATTTTGAGTCTCCCATCTCCCACCGCAGATGCAGAGCTGCCTTGAGCCATTGAAGCAGCAGTAACACGGATACCGTCCCTGCAGGCCGGTGTATAAGGACCGGTGCACAAGGAAGCCCGAGGGCAGAGCGCTGTGGGATCAGCAAACACAAAGGCTCTGTTTGTCCTTCCTCTTTCACAAGAGCTCACCAGAAGCACAAAGGCTGATATCCCTGCTAGGCTGCAACTGCCAGGCAAAGCAGTGCTGTTGCCTTTTCCTGCACGCTGCATTTCCCACGGGCAGGGCTCTCCTCTCCCGTGGTTAGGTGTGAGTGCTGAGCAGAAAAAGGGGGTTGTACTAGTGTTACCTATTCGTGTTCCATCCAGGGAAGCTTGCACGTTGCTACCCACCTCGAAGCAGCTCTGTGTAACTGCAGATTTCTGGCTTTCTGGCAGTTACAAAGGATTGTGCCAGGCTGTATACTCCCTAAGCAAAGCCTTAATCTGTTTTCAGTCAGTTACTTTTTTTTTCTGGCAGCAGATATAAGGCCACACAGTCAAATAATGAACTTGTCTTTCATTTGGATATAGTTTATTAATGACAAAAACGCTAATCCATTAATCAATTTAAAACAAGTTGGTAAATGAAAAAAATTCTCAGTCTCCTTTAGTAACAGGACCACATGCATCTTAAAAGGGGGCCATTATCTCCATGGGTTTCTCAGCTGAAGTTAAAAATCTAAAAATGATTTTCATTCATTTCTCATTAATATGCAAAAATATTCAAATTAGATAGTAATTAACCATCTACTCAGTAGAAAACCTTTTCATGATAATTTATGATAAACTCAGTAGCAGCTTTGATTGAGATTGATTTTTGGTGTTGAGAAGCTATCATGAATACAAAAAAGCACCTGAAAAAATATTTTTAAACACCTAACTTACCGCTCAGCTAATTATATGGCAACCATGTTCTCAGATTATTTCAAAGGAAGGCCTATAGGCAAGACACTAATGCTGAATGAAACGGGCGCAGCATCCTTTTGAGTTTGTCCTACATTTCATCTTAAAGCTCAGCTTTCTTTACATCTTGCAGCCTAATTCATTTAGAATGTTAAATGTTTAGCGCTGCTTAATTCAGCAAACGGATATATTGGAGCCGGGGCTCTGCTTGATAAGGCTTATGGGATTGCTTTCAAGATAAAACCGTTTTGAAAAATCAAAACACATTCAAGATAAACTGTTGTTTTACAATGCAGTGTTCCTGGGAAAACCGCTCTGATTTGTAAACAAACTCCAGACTTATTTTTGTAGATGTCGAACGGGGCTCAGAGGGTTGCGGGGTTAATATCATGGGCACGCTGCGCTACGGAGAATCCGGTTTTGTTCTTAGCAGCAAAGGGGAGCTTCAGGACTGGGGGACATTGCAGCCCTAGCCACTTGGGACTGCTGTTCAGAAATGATACTCTCTGGAGGTGGGAAAACCAGAGGGAAGGAAGCATCGACCTTGTGCTGCCGAAATAGCTTTAAGGGGAGGAAAAGCCCTGTTTGGTGTCTCTTGGTACCGGTGGGAATTGCTGCGAGCACCCATGCCAAGGAGGCAGGACCACGGAGGAAAGAAAAAACTAATATTCTTAAAGGCTTCTTCTCTGATCTTGATCACAGGACTAATGCAACCAGCAACTGATGATCTGGCAAGAAATAAGGCATTACAGTGCTCATTCTGGGGATTTTGTGTTACATAAACCATTACCAACAGTAGGCGGGAGAACAGGAATTTTGAAGCTGAACCTCTGAAACGATGTCATCGAGGGGAGGGAGCGGAAGAGAAGGGGGAGAGAGCAGCTGTGCCATTGAACTCTGTGACTGCCCCTAAGGTAGAGCTCCAGCTCTGATCCAGAGCTGAAAGGCCTGCTCACCAGGGTGCGTTCAGGGCTGTGCACAAGCTGTACCTCACTGCAGGTAAAACTTTTTCAGTCCTTAAAGCAAGGCTTAAGGCAGGCATGTGCAATCTGCAGGCCGCATGCAGCCCAGCACAACGTGCACTGCAGCCACCCCATGACCTGGCCCCTCAGTGCCAGCAGAACATCACTGCGCTATGAACCCCATCTGGGATGAAACCAGAGCACAGGCACAATCTGCCTCATTCACCTCATTCACGTCATCGCTTTTGGGCAGTAGGTACATTTGTGAACAACTTCTTTTCAAGGAGGAAGTACAGGAAGAGTAAAACGTCATCAAAAATCCCCGACGAACACCTTGAGGGCTTACTAAGAATGGCAGCCACTTCCATTGAAACAGACTGATGCGTTAGTTTCACAAAAGCGAGGTCACATACGCCGCTAGTTTTACGTCCTTGTTTCTCTCCTTGGTATACGTTTTAATGGAAAAAAAGACCATTAAAAACTAAAGTAAGTTTTGTTTCTTTAAATACGTTAACTATAGTATATATTTAATGAGAGCTGCTCCAAAAGTAATGCCTCCTGTTTCATTATGTTGGCCCATGATATCAGAGGCTGATGCTGGTTGCATGGTTGAACCTTCCCACAAATGTTTCATTACATTTTGTTGCCGTGTGATAGGTGGCAGCAGAAGGACTGTGTGACAAATTGGCAGCTGACATGGAAGTGTGTATGAAACAAAAGTGTGTCACCAAATTCCTCCATGCGGAAAAAATGGCATCCATTGACATTCGTCGATGCTTGCTGAATGTTTGTAGAGACCAAACAGTGGATGGGAGCACAGTGAGGTGATGGGTGCTGCATTTCAGCAGTGTGACAACAGAAGCAGCGGGTCACCTCTGCTGGGACAGATTTTTACAAGCACAGCGTGCAGGCTCTTGTTAATCGCTGGCAAAAATGCATAGCCAGTGATGGTGACTGTGCTGAAAAATAGCATTTTGTAGCTGAGAATTTGCTCAGACAAACAGTGTTACTGTGCTTTTTGTATCTGTCGTTGTTTCCTTGGAAATAAATAGTATGCATTACTTTTGGAGCTATCTATGTATATGCAGCCCAAGATTCCTCTTCCCTCAGTGTGCCCCAGACAAACCAAGACACTGGACACCCATGACTTAAGAAATGATCTCCACAAAAGATCTGGTTTCCTCAGAAATTTGCAGCAGAACTATTAATGACTCAGGCAAAACCAGGATCTTTCTCCCAGATTTTAGCCTTGAAATCAATAGAAACCCCATATACATTGCACATATTATTAATACCTGGTATTAAAATTCATTTATCGTTAAGTCATCCTCAAAAAAGGAATGCAGTTCGGTCATAAACATGTACTTGGTGGCATAAGGGAAGAGTGTGACAGCACTGAACAAATCCCCATTCATATTAATACAATGGCATCAACATTCACATACATTAACTCTTGGCTGAGCTTTATTTACTGCCCCACTGCAACTCACAAAGTTTTTTTCCTCATCACTGTGCTATATAAATGTTCGAGTTGGTAAACAATCTCCAACTGTACTCCTTGGCTCTGTGTTAGTTTTCACACTGAAACGTATTCACCATCTATTGACCTAGTACCTACAAGGCCTATTGAAGCTGGTTTCATTGTTCCTCATTATTTACCCTGCTCTGATTGCTTCCAGATGGTACAGCAATACAACGACTCTATTCATTGCTCCCTGGAAGTCCCAGAGGGTGGCAATGGACAACCTTCCCCAGGAGTCCTCCCTTCTGCAGCCCGAGAAGGGACCTCATTCATCCTGACCACATTCATCCACAGTCATGACATGAGAATGTTCGGAAAGGGCAATAAAAAACTCCGCCAAGACATTTCTGATGATACCCAAGTTAGTATTTCTTCTTCAAGGAACATGACAAAAAACATCTCGGATGTGATACAGTACATTCAGGACGGTCAAACTGATTTCAGCTTGCCCGGGTGTCATGTCATGGTGGGCCTCAAAAAGAAAGGCCATTTTAGGGAGGAAAACATCGTCTATCAGGTGACAGTAAATTACGGCATCAAAGAGAAGGGAGTCGCACAGAAGATAGAGAAGGATTTCAGATGGACTGATGCAATTAACAACGTTTTCTGAGACATCAGAGAATAACACAAACAAGAAATTTCTTCCAAACTTCCACAGTCACTTCTTTTCAGTCTGTTTTTCCTACTTTTTGAGATTCAAATAGACTGAAGTTTGCCTTGTCTTTGACAAAAGCAGAAATAACAACAATGCCCTCGGTACTTACACATACTTTTATTCCTTCCATTGGAATATCTCAGAGGAGTTCATAAGTATAAGCTTCTCAAGCAGTGAAGAGCCATTCTACTCCTTGCACCCATGGGAAAATTACAGCGAAGGACAGGTTTGGTTGTGTGTCCAATAGATAAGCAGGAAGGTTTTGTCAGAATTAGAAACAGTTACTTACCGTTAACCCAGAGCCCTAAGCATTAGCCACTGTTTTTATTTCGTGGTTGGAAAGAATAGATGCCAGTGAGAAGTTCGGGTGAGTGAGTTGAGAATTCAGCAGGCTCTGCTAAGCGTGTGCTGTTCAGGCAGCTGGTAGGTTACGGTGAACTGCAAGAGCAAATAACATCATGCTTTAATGTAGCGCACTTTTTAATCTGACAGACAAAAGCGTAACAATATCCAATGGCTGGCGGTCGACTCCTGAAGAAGTCCAGCTGGAAATCAAGTGGCATCTCTCTGACCACTTTGCACCACTTGAATGAGAACAAAGCAGCTGGAAAGCTACCTAAGCCATCAAGTTAAAGCCATCGCAGCTCTTTTGTTGCAAAAAGAATCCAGCTCAGAAAGGTTTTGCCTCCTCAGGAGTGCCAGAGCAACCCTTTTCAACAAAATGCTACACAGATTCCCGAGCGAAGTTTGCAGCTTCAAAGAGGATTCAAAACGAGGTGGGATAACGCATGGCCCAGCTGTGAAATTGGACAGCAGGGACACCACAGTAGCTACGCTGGGCACAATTCACCCGTCGTCAGCTTATTTACTTGTTTTCAGTGGGGGGAAAACCATAGCTTTGCCCTTGAGTTTTGTAGCATAATTTCTTTTTGCTGCTTGTGAAACTGTTAGCAGCCTTCTCCGATAAATATGTAATTCCGAGGAAGGAAAAACTGAGGACCGAAGGAGCCTGGCTTTTTTTTCCTCCCTTATTATAAAGTCATTTTTCAAATCACCTTTCTGACATATTTGTCCATATTGATTAGCTGCTTTTAGAATGACATTGTCTGACCTGTCTAAACCCATCAATTGCTCTCCTGCTAATGTTTAATTCCCAGTCTACTTTAGCTTCTAATGGCATGGTATGAATATTATTCATAAAGCCTTTTTGCTGAAAAGATCAATAATCAGGTACATCTGAAGTTTGCATTCCGCATGTCGTTCCAGTAGCCCTTTAACTGGCCACAGACTCTTCTATTTTCCTTTTATCACTGTGGACTGTAAATGTTTCATTAGTAGCATTTAGAGAGTACATACTTGATACTATATCCCCTGGAGTTTCAAGTGAGTTATTAGGAACTTGTTCAGCAGTAGGATTAATGCATATTCCCAGTAGTTTTCATTGCATTTCCATTCTGTGCGCCACAAACTCTACTGTTAAATATGTTTTGTCCACTTAAAAACTGTTTGGTAGGGAAGGCATGCCTTAATTGTTCCCAAGACATTGGGTAATGCTCTACTGATGGGCCTAAGGTTGAACTAATAGGCAAGTAAGATGCAGTTTAGCTTCAGCAGGTTTTAAAGTACTAATGAGGCACAATATACTGAAGTTAAGAACTTGTCAAGATGGGCTCTCCAGATAAAAAGTTGAAAGAACCTTTTCTTTTTTTTTCCTTAAAAAAAAAAACCAAAAAGCAACGAATTACCCCAACGCTGAGAGGATGGTATGCTAGTTAAATATTTTCCAGATTAATAGACATTTCCCTTCCAAAACCTGAAGAACTCAAATACAATTTCAGTGAAAGAATGCACTGCATTTTAGATGAAAATGATGTTACTAAAAGAATTTTTAGGAAACGCTTTTCAAAACCAGAGCCCTGAACCGAGCAAAGCACAAAATGTATCTGCCTGAACACCTGTAGGTAACTGTGGTTGTAAAATACAGCTTTCAGCCTGCAGGTTGGGCGGGTTGGATATCCTATATTCCAAGCTGCTGTTCATACAGCTGCTTGCCTATATTTAGCGGGCGCTGCAAGATGGGAAACGTTAGAGCCTTAAAAGCACAAATACTGACTAGTTGCCATTTGAACTTGGCAACATTTTCCTGGAAGCCCTCTCAAGAACAAGAAATGCAAGACTCCAGGTATTTAGTAACTGCAGGATTGATTGGAACTTCACTGAATTTTAACTACTGCATGCCAGGCTGCTGTGTTCAGTGACATAAAGTCCTTTATTTTCACTTTATGACATAAAAGTCTAAGTGCCCTGCTGCTGAGATGTATCAACCAAATCAGGGGTTCAAATATAAAATTATTTTGATGCTGGTATCAAAGTGAAAACGATGCTTTAGTTCACAGCTGTTTGGTACCGAATGTCTTTGCAGTCAATATCAGACTTCTGCATATACTCCTGCAGAGCCATTACTTCAGGGTTCAGAAAGTGGAACACAGCACGTCCGGCAATGCTGTAGGATTTATTTGTTTTGCTTTTTTTTTTTAAGACCCCAAAAACATTTCTTACATCGAAAAGTCAAACTCGTTTTCAGAACCATCATCTCAAGACAGACATTTCAAACAATTAAAACTCAAGAGATTCGCGGATAGTGATATTTCACGGGTGTTTGAAGAATGGTTACAACCTGCCCAAATCCATTTTTTATGAAGACCACTGGAGAGCTGCTGCAGTGGGTAGGGCTTCTGTGGGCTGTGCAATGGGATTTTTTCTTGATGGGGCTGCCTCTCTGGCCATGGAGCACACAACGACTGTGAAAAAATGGAATGAAATCTTCTCTGCGTTTGAAAAGCTCAAACTATTCCGGGTGAACAAAGTTAAACTGATTAATTAGCACCTTGGCTTACCTCATGTTTACATCTTAAGTGAACATTTTCTTACACAGCTAACTTAGCTCACCACACATCCTTGGTGAGTGGGCATTCTTAGCTGTGTGCTTTACAAATTTAACCAAGCCTGCACCAAGTGGACAGCATGTGCCACAAGTACCACTTCTCTTGATTCAGAGGAACTGTGGACTACAGCTACTTTTCTTCTGTGCGAGTTGTTCAGTACTATGTTAAATTACCTCAGTAGGGCACTCTACTGAAATATTCACGAAGAAATTCTGTAACTGTAGAAAACCAGATGCATATGTACTTTTGGTCTTTTTCTGCAGTAAAAGAATTAAAATATGATGACTGAGCTGCTTAAATGTTAAAGAGAGAAAATATGACCTGCAGGTAGATACTCGATTTGGGAAAAAATAAAGAAGTTCTAAGCCCCGAAGCTAAACTGCATGCTGGTTTCCAATGACTTGGCATGGAAATGGACATATACTGAAAAGCCTGGATCCTCAATACCAAAATCCTTCAATTCCATGCTGTAACCCAAGTAAATGCTCAGTTTCAGAGGAATGCAAGATCTGTCTGAATCTGCTGCTCTCCCATTACAAGAGAGAAGGACTCAGTCTCATGGAGACTACCTGCATTCCTGAAAAAGAAAACGTAGACTGCTTTACTCACGGTATGGGAGCACAACAGGGGACAGTTAGTCTTCTGCACCTGAAAACTACAGGCAGCAGTTCTGCACATGTTTTTTGATGCCTTTCCTGGCACTCTGCCACTCTTCCCCTGGACTACGTAAGAGACAGCTGAGATTGTTGGAGAGCCATCAGGAGATAAAATCTAACAAGTGAAAAATTGCAGAATTTTGGGGTTATGAACTGGTTCTTACCTTCCTCAAAGGGAAACCTGAATCAGAAACCCGAAGAAGCACAAATGAAGTTCCAGGATTGGATGCTGAGTGTTATGTCTAGAAAGACTTCACTTGGTCTCTTACACATACCACCAACACATCAAACATTTCCCTTCCAAACACAGATACACCTTGTTATTTTGCTTTTGTTGACCCTTCACAAGATGACCTCTTCTACAGCTTCTCATACTCTTAAGGCAGTTTGAAAGCGTTGCTGTACTGTGCTTAACCCTGACCCAAAGGACAAAAATCACTACGCTGCAAGGAATGCTGCAGCATTTGTGGTGGTTAACACTTACTCCTTACTGCTAACTTTACGTTTTCTGCCTATCGCATCACGGAGTTTTCTTGGGTTCAGTTTGATGTAGAAAGGAAGAAGGGGCTGGGGGGGAAGAAAAAAACAGCCAAACAAAATTGTTATGAAGGCTTGCTACAATATAATTCATGATGCTTCCTTAGAAAATGACAAAGTAAGGATTCACTTAATATTAATATAGAGATTTTCAAAGTAATTTTTTTTTCTACTAAGAAAGGTACATAATGTTGCCAAGTAATTACATCAGCAAAGCGAATGTATGGCATTATGCCCCTACAATTTCTCTTCTGGCTGCCCAGCATGCAGCTCAGCAAGCAAGGATACAGGCCACTGACTGCAGAAGATGTGGTTTTATTTATTAATTGCAAAGCTCCAGGTTATAGAAATGCCACTCAGACTTGCTATGCTTCCCATATAAATAATTGATCATTTAATAGCTCAGCACAGCTACTATGGGAACACGTAATGCACAGAAGATCAGGCATCTGTTGATACTTAGTGTGGTATGCAGGGAATCCAATGGAAGCCAGCAAAACTCTGTTCCTGTGGTTCCTTTCTTCACCCTCTATTTGGTTAGACCATAGGCTGAATGTAAGTTGGGAGCTACAGGTTGTAAAGAACAACGCCTATGGAGCATATCACCTCCCATCTCACCCCTTGCAGGATTATCTGCTTTTATTTGCTGCAGTTTGCTCTATCACTGCCAGCAGATTTCTTGGAAATCTTCAAAAATCAGCAAGTGTCCGTTCAAATATGAAGCACCTAATTATCCTGAAGGTTAACTAGGCATGTTTGCAAATCTTAATGCTCCGGGTTTTATGCAGTGTCATTTGGTCAGCCCAACCGAAGAATTTCCAATATGGTCCGTGCTTTGCATCTTCACTTCAGAACCTAGGAGTCAGAGAACCTAGCAGAGGAGTCACTGCAACACCCCTTGCTGCGGCGGATGGCTCCGTTACTATGAATACGTCCGACACAGCCTTAGGCTAACTTCTATTGCCCCACAGAGTGAGAAAAGATGGGATCTCTTTTTGAGAATGTTCCACCTAAACCAGACTGCTGTCCAACATGCCAACACTCCTCCTTGCATACCAACAAAGCATGGGCATGTGAGCCCAGATGCTGTGGAAGAGAATGACAACATACTGACTTGAGCATGCTCAACAGAGCTTCAGAGACTACAAGGATCATCAGTGTCACAGTTGTCTGCCCTGTATTATACAGGGAATTTTAGCAGCTCCTGCAGTGGATTTCTCCCTTAATGCCTCTTTAACGTTCCACTGTATCTGAACACATCCAGTCTAAGAGGTAAGGCAAGTTCCCAAAACTGAAGAGAAGATGCTAACAAAAGCACTGAAAAAGCCAAGCTTACACTTTCTCCTACATTGATGTCTGTGATTTAATAAAACGGAATAACAATAAAAGTTAACTCTGGAAGTGTGAGCCACTTTCTGCTCATGCCCACGCTTTAGGGAAAGGCATAGAAACTTTCACAAAGTCTTCACCAGTGCATGAAACGTGTACGTTTTTGGGGGTGTATAAACAGCCAAAGGATTTCTTCCATCTGTGGCTCTAAGCGTTCCCAGTTTTCCCACAAAAACTGCATGAGTAGAATGAAGCTCTTGTAAAAATAAATAAAGGTGACTCTTATCTGCACAGTGGGTCAAATTTTACTTTCTCTCTTACATGTGAAAACTGCTAGCTTGACCACACAAACGTTGCACCCCCTTTGCATCCCTGCAAGACACACCTGTATAATAAAGGGAACAACATGCTATATCTCCCCGCTGCTCTACTGCAGCATTTCAAGCCTTGTTTGGAAAAACAGCTTCAAAGCATTAGAATACAAATCTATTCTAATGCCCACTCCACACTTGGTCTGTCTGCTCACACTGTTAACCAGAGTGCCAATTAGTGTCAGTTGCAACTGTGGTTTCTGTACTGCAAGCATTCTTTAGCTGGGAATTGGGCTAAAAGACAATTGTCTCATTTCACACTGGAAATCAAAACAGTCATCACGCAGTAATAACTTTTGGTCGCTGCTAACCCAGACCTCATCAAACCACTGACCTTGAAACAAAAAAGTCCGCGTCCCACTCCCCTTCCTTCCATTTCTCTAGACCAGCAAGGCCAAGAGTTTTTAGGACTGGAAGGAATCCAAATGTAATGGGTTTGTCACTGAACCCTGAGCCCTAAACTGGAAGCCAAGCCAATGATCTCTATTATCAAAAAAAATAAAAAATAAAAAATTAAAAGCATTCAATTTTCAGCAACAGGCTATGAGCTGTGCAATGCCTACAAAACCCATAATCGCTGACCCCGGGACACCTCTCACCACTGGCTGAAAGCCATCCAAAGTTTTCTTATGGCAACAGCCTTCGATGCAGTTCAATTTATATGCACAACACTGCATATTTGGACTCAGTCTACTCTAACTGACCACTTAAGTTACTGGGCCCTTATTTATTTGAATTATTCGTTCAGATTAATTGAAGCGGTTTTATTACTGAGTCAGTGCTGCTCTATTACTCCCTTCACGATTTAAATCAAGTAGTGAGATTGTTCGGAATAATGGAGATCAAATTTTGGTTCATTGTCTTTTATTTCTATTTTTAAATAGTTATATATACTACATTAACTGGGTTATAATCTGCCTGCTGATCTCTAATTTCCACTCTTATGTGATTTTTTTCTGAACAGCAGTTGCTCTCTTTTCATTTTCAGAAAACAAAGACCCAGAATTTAAAGTGAGATCTGTGTATAACTATATATACATGTATATATATATGTGGATGTGCTAGAAAAACTACACCACAAATATCTACATATGCTGCCAGTTTTAAACAAATTAATCCAAGGCTCTGAAAATACCTAATATGTGAGCATTCTACTTTTAGGCCCAAGATATTTAAAATTACTAAGGCTGGCTTTCGTGTTACACATGAGACATTTTTCTGTTAAAAAATAATAACTATAAATCTCTTTTCTCATGCCCGAGAACTCCTTTATGAGACTTGTAAGGAAATGCAGCGTGGTTCGTCACGAGCCTAGTGATAATCATAAAATTAGAAACAAAAGAATGAGACAAAACAAAGCTTTTTTTTTTCTTTCTTTCTTTCTTCCTTTTTTTTTTTTTTTTTTAAGGATTCTAAATCACACACAAAACATTTGTTCTGCTCCAGCTCTTTGTGAACTAATTGGCTCTCCTGGAGGGACAGGTAATTGTACTTGACTACACAAGCTGTCCTGAAGCTCCCTTGGAAAGCTCCAGTAAGCTTCCAGTGTTAGCAGCCATCAAGGATTTCACAGGTCAGGCATCGGATCGATACAGCTAAAAGCAGCAGGGACTGTAATGTCGACAGCAGGTTTCAGAAAACGCTGCAAGTGCCAGTTTGTTCCCCTTCATGCAGAAGCTCAAGACAGCTTAATTAACCCTTGGAAAATACAATTTATCCAGAGGCTCGGCAGGTCTGTGCTAGGCCTTATTGGTGAACTGATAGCAGAGATACTGTAGCTGGCAGCTCTGAATTCCCATTTCCCCCCTTAATGGCGTTTCAGTTAGGATGCAAACAAAACACGGTTTTAGGTGGATGCGTTCTCCTTGTCCTGAAGAGCATGCTACGGGAGGCCAGGGAGCGGCTGTTTTGTTAGAACTCACTTGCTATTTCAGCAGGAGCTGGGCCCAGCGGGTGCATTGATCACTCAGGTCTCTGGCTGTGTGTGTGTGCACGCCCGAACGTGTGCGACGGAAAGAAAGAAACAAGAGAGAGGGAGAGTCGGCTCCCACAGGTCTAAATGCTTCTTTGCCCTCTTGTAAAGATGTTCCCTTGTTAGTTGTCTATTTTTACTATCTTTTAATACCACACGGCCGTGAAAAGTACAGACAAGGTAATTTTCCACATCCCAAAACGTCCACATCTTAGAAGACAAAGAACTTGCCAGGGGTGACAGACCAAGAAGAAGTTAGCTTGTCTGACGTGATATTCAAATGTGTGTCTCTGGTGTCAGGCCAGCGGGCTGAAGGGTTTTTCCTTCCACGGCTCTTTTCAAGCTAAGGAAATCTTCCAAGCAGACACGCGTCAAGCAACCAAGGACAACATTTCCCAGTCACTGAGGCTTCACAATTCTACCACGTAAATATGCCTGGGAATCCGTCATTTTAAACGTTCACTCCACTTATACTTCCGTTAGTTATGTTTTTAATCTGTATCATTTCAATTAATTCACGTAAACGTGTGTTCTTCAGTTTATATTTACTTTCATTGGTGAATGAAAACATGCAGCGTTTGTTCCAGAACAGTGAGTCTCACCGGAGTAAGGAAGACAAGCACTGCTTTCTTTCCACAAGTTTATTACCTCTTCTGATGGTGAAAGGCCATATAGCAAGCAGTAGAATGAAGTAGGGGAAATCAGATTAGAAGGACTTCTATAGGCGCACACACATACCATAATAAACACTTTCACGTATACACAAAGATCTGCGACATTTACACAACTTTGAATCCACATTTTCAACTTCAGTAAGCATTAAAGGCTTAGGGATTTACGATGGGATGGAAAAACGCTGAACACAAAGCAAGCAGGAACCTAAATAAAAACAAACAAACAAAAAAGACAAACCCACAAAATAGGCTAGACAACATCCGTGATTTTGGACTGAACAAGCTCACAAAAACAGCGCACAAAAAGTTCTTGATAGGAGTATTTAATACATCTGTGTCGTAGACCTCCTACCCAAGCAGCTAGATATTAATTTGTCAAAAGAGCTTGCAGGAGACAGTCTGCCAGAGGTAGTGAAAGGATGCTGTGAAAGGCCTGCAAGCAAAGGGGAATGCTAGATACTTGACACGGTTCAACCTGGTATATTGCTACCTAGTGGGGAGCCTGCGCTCGTTTGACATTTGTATTAATGACGGGCAAGAAAAAATAGAACAGTGCTTGAATGATAAATGCAGGAGTGAGAGGGGGCTGGACTGTGCCCAACATGTATGTGCAAATACAGAAGATACATTGAGATGAGGAAAGTGCACTTACTGTACAGGTACAGGCTAGATTCACGCCAGCAAAACCACCAGTGGTATTAGATACACCGCTGCACTCTGTCAGGAGAAGGCTTTGCAGATGAATGAAGGCACAATAAGGCGGTAAGAACAAGTAAAGTTTTACGACTGCTTATGCCAGCTGTAAGTCAGCCTCTGGAATATGAGAAAGGGCTGAGGAAAGAACT
This sequence comes from Numida meleagris, assembly GCF_002078875.1. Lineage (NCBI taxonomy): Eukaryota > Metazoa > Chordata > Aves > Galliformes > Numididae > Numida > Numida meleagris. The sequence goes on from NC_034411.1 coordinate 834,464, forward strand.
GCTTCTTTCGTGGTTTGTGAGCAGTTCCTAGAAGGTAGGAATGCCCACACGCATCACCACCGTACATCAGATTTATACTATCAGACACCCTCCTATTTTTAGAGAAGCTTTTGCTTAACAGTTCAGACTGCAACCAAAACACGCTTAAGAAAGGGAAAGAACTCCATTTGTTATCCAGGAGCTGTGAGATCAAGAGCAAGAAAAAAGCACTGCTAAGCACATTGTCCCTGTTCTTAGGAAAGCCCAGAGCAGAACTGAAGAATGGGCGAGATACCAGATGATGCCAAGGGCAAGATTTATGATTAGGGCTAGAATATCAATTACGTAAATGAACATTTTTGACACTAGAGTGTACGTGCATGTCCACAGACAGGCAATGAGGAATGCAGGTATGAAAAAAAGAGCTGAATTTTGCTCGTATCTGCCACAGGTCTCATTGCTCTCTCTTTTCCCTGTTACTGTCTTTTTCTGCACCTTTTGTTGCATTTACTTCTTTTTCTTTTTTTCCCCTCTCCATTATTTACCCTTTTAAGGACTCAAATTCTGTCAGAACCCTTGGTGCAACCGTAACACGTAACACCTGCCCAGCTGGTGTGCATGTGGGGACAAAAACTGTAAAACTTGCAGTTAAAGCCGTAGCATGCTCTTGTGTCGAACAAATTAAGCACTGCAACACACCACGCTCCAGAGATGTTGGGCAGCATGGTAGCATCCATGGGGTTAGATTGCTTCCTCTCCTCTGGCACCACTTGCAATGAACATTAGGAAAAACATACACATGGAGACCATTTCCTTCAGGGAACACAAATGGTTTCGGAAGACATGCAGTGAAGTGCAGTTTATGACAGATCCAGAATACAATGTGGAAAGATCCTTTTGGAGAGCTTGCTCTGACATATTCTAAGCAACATTATGCTGCTGTAAGAGCAAAATAAATGTAAGCCTGATGTAGACTGATAATTCCATTTTAATAATATCAACAAAGAGCTTTTACATGTCTACAATACAGTTTAAGAACCGGATCGTCCTCTTAATTATCAGGGAGTGCAGGCTCACCAAGGGTGTGTACCAATTTCTGTTTAAAGGCTGGCACTTCAAGTGCTTTAAAATCCACATGCTTGCTAAAATTGCATCTATATCTGGTGTGCCTTGTGGGGATCCAAGGTAAGGTTAGAGCCATAAGCTTAGGTTCATGTCTGCTTGTGCTTTTCAAGACATGGCCTGAAAAAAACCAACTTTTTCCAAGTTCTGAACAAATTCTGATAAACTGTTTGCTTTTCTATTCTTGTGTACTCACAGCAGATCAAACTATAGCTTTCACAGTGCACAAGGTTGTTAGCATTCAACAGTTGGCACCCCAAATAGGTAAATGTTTAAATTTCTGATCCTAAGAGACCATAGAACATACTAGGATTCAGAAAGAAAAATGTCTTCCCACTTACTAGCCAACTTTGATATGAGCTTGGTAGTTCCAGAGGATGCATAATAATAACTTACTCTACCTTATGCTCAGTGGACTTTCCATTTGACCCTCAAAAAAATATATATATATATATGAATACCAAGTATATATTATTAGTAAAGCAAAAATATTTTACAAAGACTTTTTATTATTTAGAGCAAACCCAGTTTAGATAATTTTGAAGAAACAGTTTTGAGCAAGACAGAAAGGTCACAAGATGTTTAGAAGAGCTTAAGATCAAGGAGGAAGGGGGTGAACAACCCTCATGTCCTTATTCTTCCCATGTGTGTTCCAGGTCACCAGGACACACAAAAATGGACCCTTACAACCTCATTTCTAAAGACATTGTGGCATAATGAGACAGAAAGAAGACTGGCAATGGTGACTAGGGAAACTCTATGTTTAGAGGAAACTTACAGAAGACAGACAGACTCACTAAGTTTAGTTTAGTATTTGAAAATCCTGTAATTAAAAAAAAGCCCAAATGATGGGCAATGTGTCATATTTTGGATTTCTCCGTTAGTAAGCGAGAATTTTTGATTATACAAAGCATCAGCTTGCTGATGGTGTTGTGAGAAAAATATGACAAGCTATTTCCCAGCAACAGTTAGTTGAGGGGGCTACATCAGCTCAGGGTATGTGGTGTCAGTCCTATCAGGAGAAAGCAAAGCTGTGCTTTAATGATCTTTGTTTAATCTCAGAAGGCTTAAAAACCTGCTTGTCCTTATGTCCCCTATGTACAAAAATACATGCTTCATTCCTACTCCATGCAATGTGATCTATTTGTTTTCACTGAGAGCTTTGATAATGACAGTTCAAAACAGAGTCCTGTACAGTCCAGAAACTGTGGATCCTCTTTTTCCACTTTAACATGCCTGTCCATGCTTTGGAGGCGGAGGGGAAGAATGCTACCACGAAAAAACAAATGCAGGTTTTTTACAAATTACATGGAATGGAATATCTATCCATGCGCTACTGCTGTGTATTAATCAGTTCAATGTTCTGAATGATACATTTGTCAATAGTAAATGTAGATTTTTCAAACTGTCGCACAGTCAGTCTGAATTACCTAGAAGTTTCAACTGAAAAGGGAAAATACCCCAGTAGGAAAATTCTAAGATGTTTGGTTAACACGTAGAACAGGTCATTTGAGGCCGTACTTGCATAAAATTTAGTTAAAGAAGCTCTAGGCAGTGGAATAACTTATTGTAAGCATGACTTTCTCCATCACTGATTTCGAGAATAGACAGATTTTCCAAATCAGTACATATTGTTTTCAATGTGATCTAATTAGATTTTTAATACTTCGTTCATCTATTTAATCTGATATATCATGCAAAAATCATGTACTCCACAAGTTTATCAAGCCGTACCTTTTAAGTTTCAACTTTCAGTTCAGCAGCTTCACCCTTCCAACTCTTCTTCGCCATGATAAACATGAAGGCCAAATTATTTTGGAAATCCAAAAGGAACTGGGTAAAACTCACAAAAACCAATTGATGAAGGAAGGGTAAAACTGCATCAGCAAGGTAGGGAGAGGCTCTTGCAAGCAAACACTGCAATCCAAAATAGTTTTTGTTAAATCTCCTCTAGAAACGTGCTTGCTGAACACACCTCCTGGCGCTGGACCTAACTGTTGGACTCAAAGGCAGCACATTAAGGTTTCCTGGGGGTCCTCAGCCAGTGCCAAGATGCAAACCTTGAGAAGCAAAAGGGAGAAATGTAGTTACAGCATATAAAAGTCTCCAGCAAAGGACTCCAAGCTCTTGCCTCTGTTCAGAATGTGCCTAATATATTCTGAAGTGTATATTACCCCCTTTTGATCACATTACAAGGAAGCTGGCTGCTGTTTTCCTTAGAGTCCTCAGTGTAGCTTAGAATACATATGCTTGCTACAGCGTTCAGGATTTGAGTCTGCAGATCTCTACAACTGTACAAGAGCAATGCAAAAGTTTATGGAAACCCAGGACACAACACTGCAGAAGCCTGTCTTGCAAACGCAAGCAGAAGTCATGCCCCTGTAACAGCAGACAGCTGAAACTGCAGATGTCCAGAGGATACTGCTGAGAGCAAGCTGGAGGTCAGAACTGTTGCCCCATGCTGATGCAGAGGGAGCGAGAAGGGAAAGCAGGTGGCATAAAGGCAGTCATTACAAACCCATGGAAGTGACAGAGGCAGAAGTATACTTGACACTAAAGGGTGAGCAGCATGCTGCCTGGCACTAAGAAATTCTTAGTTTCCTGCACTTGTATATGCTTAATACATCATTTACCTTACTATCAGAACTAGTAGGTATGTTTTCTCCAAGCCCAAACAGATCAAGATAGAATCAGATTCAACAAGATTGCTCAATGACCAGGGTAAAAATTGGAATACTGGGTGTCATCAGAAAAAACAAACAAACAAACAAAAAAGACAGAGCCATGAATATTAACTGTAATTGCTCCAAAGATGAGCTCACACTCCAGAGAGGAAAGAGACAGGGCTAGGACAGAACGAGGATCAGATCAGGAGATTGATCCTAATGCTCCAATTGGTGCTAGAAAGATGGAGGAGGAGGAAACTGTGCTACCTCTGAAAGGAACAAGTCCCTCCTGCAGCAGTTTAACACACCTAGGCTGAACACGCCAGACTTAATTTGCTGTTCAAATCTAGCCAGCATATACTCATGCTCAGCCACATTCCTGAAAAGTGTAATGGGTATTGAATTTAAAGACAGCAAAGTGATTTTCACACAGTAAGTAACACAGTAGAAGAGTAAAACAAAAGGACTTTGCCTTTCTCCTAGCAACACTGCTCATAAAAGCAAGATGTAAATGGTGAGAATGCAGAAGGGGCATGTTACTGTGGAGCCACATGACACTCCATGCCTTTGAACACTATTTTCTGTTAAGATAAATAAGGTCTCATCAGGCACCACTTCAGTGCAACTGAGTGGCTCAGGGAAGTCTCTGTCAGAAGGGTGAAGGAGGGAAGAATGACGACAATGGGATGCTCGATGGTCAGCACCCACACGATGACTAGAGAACCAAGGGACACCAAGACATTACTGTATAGATACAGTAGCTCACAACAGCAGAAGCTTGCTATAGAAATATGTTGCTCTATGAAGCTACCTACAGGTGAAGTTAGTCCCAGCTTTCTCTTTAGTGGTGTAGTTACTCCATTTTCTGAGATTTTTGAGGGCCACCCCTCAGAAAGCAATGCTAGGAAACAAGCATACATATATCCAAGAGGCTTCTTCCTCTTTGCTAGGAAGAACATAAGGACCATAGAGTTAAAAGGGGACAGGCTTCAGTTTCTCTGTCAGCATGAGGACTGTGCTCACTACAGTACTGAATAAAGCTTCTTAGAACTGTGGGAGGAAATGCTTAGTGTAAGCTATTCGCTGTGACTTTCTACATGTGCTGGATGAGTATCCTGTGAAATAGCATCACTCTCCCTGCAGTTACAAAAACTGTAAAGCAACCCTCAAGGACTGTTTAGATGAACCTGTTTTACATCCTGAAAGCCTGGAATCACTTTATTTAGTCAGCGGTGGGGCAAAAGATGATTTAGAAATAGCTTCCTGGTGTGTCTGGAAATACATCTGTATTTCATCACCTAATGGAATAAACATGGCATAGTTCAAATGCAGGAATCTGTTATATAGATGATGTGTTCATTACAGGTACAAATTAGGAAGCTCTTTTGGGAAGATCAGCCTATTCTGAAGGTCACTGTCAGGTTAGATTTTACTCCAAAGCAGTTTCTTTTTACAGAGCCCGTAACTAACACGCTTCTACTCCATGCTCAGCTTTGGTTCAGTGGAGTTTTTAGTTATGTTTTGCCTTTTAATTCCAGAGAAGCCCTAAACATAGGCACACTCGTTGCTGTCCTTAGTCTTTACAGCACTTAAAGCCTTCAAGCTGTAACGTCATACCTGGCAAGAGCTGACACTTGTCCCTGCTGTCACTGCTTCTGCTGCAGAGGTGAGGCTCTGAATCCCATGCTGCGCATGCTGAGTCCCACATCCCCTGCTGCTCTGCTTCAGCAACAGGAGGCTGCACTTTGCATTTCTGAGCAGAGGAGAAGCACCACAGCTGTCCTCAGCTGGATCTCCCATCGCAATAAATCGGCATTGCGACTGTACAGAACTAACGCTCAGCATGAGAAGGATCTGAGAACTTGTTAAGAAGTGAAAGAGAAAGGAGTGTGGAGTGGACTAGAAAGGAAGAACTAAGGGGTAAGGTGCAGCTTTTCCGAGAAGAGGGGAGCGCAATGGGAAAGGAAAAGCAAGGGAAAAGCAAAGGGATCAGTGGGAAGACCAGTAAAAATGCCAGCAGAAAGAGTGAGATGAACAGAAGAAAAGGAGATAGTGCTAAACAGATAAAATGGATTGATGAAAATCAAAACGTTGATAAAGGTGAGTTTGTTTGGTTCTCTATGGCACCTCACGCTTCTGCCAAGTATCCATTAATTACGTCACGAGAGCAATTGCTGCATTCCACTGAAGCAGACTAGAGACGTGTTTGGATTCCATTTAAACCCTAGGAAAAACTTTGGTGCTGTGATCACATCAGTAAAAGCACGTGCTTGTACTCTCCTTTTAACTGCTTCCGCTCTCAAAGCAGCAGAAGTTCTTTAACAGTTGTTTTTTTCCTTTGCTTTTTACGATAGTCCATAGTCTTAAGCATGATACACACAAAAGACGTGCTCCTGTAAGTTGGTATTTGATGAATAAACTACAAAGCATTCGCTCTCTTTGGAAAAGAGCAAAATCCTCAAATGACCTCATACGTGAGCGTCATGATGTCACTTGGGACAGTCCATCACATGCTAACTCATCGCGTGCGATAAGAACTAGGGTGTTTTTTTTTGTTGGCTTCTTTGTTTTTAGAAAAAAAAAAAAACTTGAAAGCACGTCGCATGCCAAAATGGTAACTAGCAGAACAGAAGAATAACGCACTGAACTCTGGGACTTTTCAGCACTGTGTTTGTTTCATCTGTTTGTGTTTCATGGCTCATTCAAATGTCAGCATGAAAATCACACATACAAACAAAGCCCTCTAAGCATTTATGTTTTTGACTGTGCATTTCGAACAAGGTTTTTGATATTTTCATTTTACAACCAATTAATGAAAAACCACTCTGAGCCATAAAGAGAAGATAATGTCAGGTTGTGACAGATGTTTTGTATGCGTGGTGCATTTATTGCAGTGCTTGCACTGGAAAGAGAAGCTGCAAATAATATTATTTTGTTTGTCCACCACACCTTAAAAATACATCTGGGAGTAAAAAAGCCTTAGGAAAACGAAAGAAAAATCATTCCAGAGGTTAAAAATCAAAGTTCTCTGAAGTAACACAAGCCTTTGACATTCTTGTCCAAAAGAATAAAAAGCTAGGTTATTTTCTTATTTCTCTTCTAGTTCTCTTTTACAGTCTCCTCAAATCTGGAATGTAAGATACCTATTGCCATTTTTCCACTTACTTTACTTGGACCTTCTTGTCACCTGTTGTCTGGATTTCACTGCACATATGGGCTTTGCTGCAGTAAAAATTTCATCATCTCAAAGCTGCAAAAGCCCTCATCTTTTTTACCACCCGATCTGCTCTCCCGTGAGAGGAAATGCAGGTGGCCATATCTGGATATACTCTCCAACCTGTAAGCCTTTGGATGTGTAGGGAAGATCCTTCACGGATGGAGCTTCTTTTCCTTCAGTTAGCGTATGTCTGCCAATGGCGAGAGAACTTAGAGCCTCATCTGTCAGGTGGCAACAAATTCAGATTTTAAAGCACCGCTGAGACATAATCACAATAGGGGGGAATGATTGCTGCGGCAGAACATGCTTCTATATTCATAGCTTGGATATTCAAGGGCATTGTTTACTTGGATTCAGAAGAACATCAGATGCTTCTAGTGAACTGAACCTAAGGTGACAACAGAGTCACCTTAGACAGAGTCAGCAAAAGCAAATTCTAAAAATGGTATCTTTATTAATGGACACCGTGACAGCGGTCAGGCCAGCTAGGTGACAGGCTGCAAGACTACTTGCGTCAGAACATCTACTGCATGTGATAGAACTTGAAGAGTGTGCTGAAACTTGATACTAGGCATTGTTGCTGAACAGGAATAGTTGCACCTGGATGTATGTGGAAACACCATATCAGCTTCTGGGTCCGTATACAGTGAAGAAAGCTCAACTTGGAATTAGTTGCATTCTCCAATGACCACTTCGTCTCCAACATCAGGCTTTAATACGAAAAGTCGCAGAGTCATATTTCATTCTGCTTTGTCCAGGTTCCCTTAGCAGGAAAGGAAGTCCAGTGAATTGAAGTAGCCACAAAAGATAACTAGAACTTGTTTTTCCTTAAACACCATCATGTCATTTATTGTTAGATAAGCCACACAGAGTAAACATGCTTTCCTATGTCAGGTGATTCTCCAAAGGCTACAGGTTTGACAGAAGCCGAATAACTATCACTAAAGAAAGCCATTATGCAGAGGCTGAGCCTTTGTCTTTACCAGAGTAAAGATTAGTAAAGATGCAGAGTAAAATATCACCAACTACTGTTGGTGATATTGTCCCATAAAACTGTTTCATCCTTGACTAAAGAGTTTAACAGGGAGATGGATTTTGTACTTCCTCTTGTTAGAAATGACCTCTGCCTACTCCGCAGTGTTCCTTCTTTCTTCCTTAAATATATATTTTTAAAAGCTGTATTATGCCAGCAAGTTTTTCCGACAGGATACACATGCTCCTCTTGCTATGAGAAGAAAAATTTCAAAATCAAGTTACCCTTGAACTTTACCAAATGGCCCTACACAAAACATCTCAGGCTAGCTGATGAAAAGAACGTAAATCTTTTAACATTTAGACACCTGCTTGAGTTCTGCCTTTTCTAACTGAAAATTATAATGACTTTTTCATCAGCCTGCCTCACACTTGCAGTACGGCAACATTCAGCGTCAGCAACACAGAGTCACCTAGGGCAGCATGGCTCTGAGAAGCAGAGAGATCAACTGAAAAATCGAATTCCTCTGAGGGTTGCAGTGTAGTCCCTCATGAAACTCATCAGGAATCACAAACACAGCTGCATTAAGGCTCTCTGCGCTAAGCGGTAGGTTCTTCCTGACAGCATGTGCTCACTAAGGAAGAAGAGTGAAAACAAAGGAGCAGGAGAGTTTCAGCAGGGCAAGGTAACTCTTCAGCCATGGACTAAACTGAGTTGATGCACAGTCTTCCTAAGGCGTTCTAGGGAGGCCATTCTCAAAGCACAGTTAAGGTGATCTGGGCCGTTACCAACCGTACACTCTTATTTTGATCAGCAAGCTTGCATAAGAACATTAATGAAATTAAAGCCTTGCAATAGACAAATACAAAAGCAGCAGAGTGTCAGAGAATACTGCCCCAAGGGTGTGTCTGGAATTGTCTTTGTCTTCCTTGTGCCATAAAATAAGCCTGTAGTAATGCAGAACTGGAGACAAGAAGTGTCACCCAATAAACAGAAAGGAACTTCACTCCCTTCTGCATTCAACTATCAAAAAAAAAAAAAAAAAGAGATTTAAAAGTCTCATTGAAACTGTACTGTTGAACTGAGGAACAAAGTGCATCACAGGGAGAGAATGACAAGATCACTGATAGCTTGAGGGAAAATTCACAAACTTCGAAACAAAGTATAGTGAAAATTAAGCAATTTAATTAATCTAATCCTAGAGCACGAGTACTTTCTGAAGGGTAGTGAAGCTGCCTGAATTGATTTCTGTTTGGATCACAAACTTATATTGAACTACGGAGCACAACTGCTACGAAACCAGGAACAACGCAACCACTACGTTAGGGCTAACACGCTTGGGTCACTGCATGATGACACCTATTTGCAAGTTCAGAACGGGAGAAATTATACAGATGTGAGGAACAGCTTCCACTTAATGGAACAGAAGTGTCAACCAGGAGCACAGATATCGTGTGGACTCTCCTTTGACTGACGGAAAATACAGCTGAAAAGTACAGAAACTTCAGCAAGGTGAAGGCCGTGAGAGCCACTGTGATCATCTGGTCAAATAATCCCAGGCTATCAAATTTTAATACGTAATTTCCACATCCAAGCAAGTAAAGACCAAACCTGTGACCTGTCATAACTTGGTAGGATGGAAGAGCTAACAGCAGTATACTCTGAAAGAAAGATTACTTTTACAGCCTGTAAGAAAGAAAATAATCTCACAAGACACCTGCAAATCTTTCCCTTCTTCCATGCTTCATATTTTACAGTCTACACTCAAGGTAAGCCAAAAAGGTTTACAGACATTTTCAAGTAATCCCTGTTTTGGAAAGCTGAGATATGGGTTCTGCCTCTCTACCAGTCCTGTGACTTGACCCTTCACTTTACAGCTGTTGGCTGGGAGCTGTTGGGCTTGTGTTATTAAGACTCTTTAAAATAGTCTGGCTGTTTTCCATAGATAAAAATAGACTTGTAACATCAACATGTATTGTGTGTAGCTATATGTCTGAAAACATCCATGCTTGGTGTCTGGCTATCCTTCCCCTCGAACAAGGAAGGATAGCCTATGACATGTAGGCATTATGTGACTGATTCAGTGGGAAGCCATTCACCTCATTTTGCCTTAAAATCAATGGTTCCAGAGTTTGAAGGAGGCTTAGAAGCACTGCAAAGATTTTGACACCCAGAAACGTGTTGGATTTAAGCTGGAAGCAAGAATTGCCTGGAGGCCATCCTCTTTTGGTTGTGGTGCTCCTTACATACGTTCTGTGTTGCTCACTACACACAGCCCTCCTATAGCTTCATTACAGGGTAGCCTCATCTTCTGTATGGGTAACGTTCACCTTGGATACATTATTGCTTTTTCACACATCTTGTGACAAACTTACAAAGAGCTTCTTTATAGATTTTCTGCCACATATTAGAATAGGGAATGTAACTCTATTTTCTTTATGCATATTGTCTCTCATTTGGATTCAGATGCCCTTCACTCCATAAGCGGAGGGTCAGCTCTTTCACGGAGAAAAAGTGCAAGACTGTTCTTCTCAATCTCAATGGGATGTTATTTATATGGTGATACTGCTGCCAGTTGGCTCTTCTAGCATTTACAATGCTTTCATAAAAGTGCAAATATAGTTCAATGTAACTTTATAAAGCCATGTTGCATACAACTGTCATACAGTGAAAGATATTACCCTTTCCCTACAATGCTCCATGCCCACTTTTTCTTAGGATGTCAGCTTCAGTTTCTAGCACCCTTCCACCAAGCATTAACTCCATGATGTGCTGAGCTGATCCACACTGGTGGAAAGGATAAAATAGAATATTTACTGATTCACCATGTGTACACACCAGCAGTGGTGCAATGGGGGGGAAGGGAAAATATTTTTTCCCTGCTCCAGCCCCACGGAGAAAGCAAGAGGGAAGACTGAGACAGACCACCAGAGCTTGATGACCTCTTGATTAACTTATTGTTGTCATTTGGTTATAGGTGGCAGCAAAACAAAGAAGTAAAAAAAGTTACCACACGCCCTTCAGAGGTCATGCTAAACAACTGTTTCATTATTTATGTCAAAAGAATAGCATATGAAGACTAGGATTCTTTGAAATAATTTTTCTTTTGCTTTTCTTTTTCTAAAGACATCTCTGAATTTCTGCAAGTGATTGCCTGATCAATCTAGTGGCCTTCTCCTAGTGATGGAGTGACAGCATCAGTGGACAAACAGAAGGCAACTTCTTCGAAGGTAGATGTCATCTACCTGGAATTCTGCAAGGCCTTTGACATGATCCCCTGCCACATTCTTATCTCAAAATTGGAAAGATATGGATTTCAAGGGTGGATAAGAAATTGGTTGGAAGGTCACAGCCAGAGGATTGTGGTCAGTGGCTCTGTGTCCAGGTGGAGGCTGGTAACAAGTGGTGTCCCCTGGAGTACTCTTTAACACCTTTATCTGTGACATGAGTGATGGTATCAAGTGCACCCTCAGCGAGTTTGCTGATGACACCAAGCTGAATGGTGCAGCTGATATGGCAGAAGGAAGGGGTGCAGTACAGAGGGACCTTGGTAAACTCAGAAGGTGGGCCCATATGAGGTTCAACAAAGCAAAGTGTGATGTTTTGCACTTCTGTTGGGGTAATCCCAGGTATGTATACAGACTGGGAGAAGAACTTGTAGAGAGTAGCCCTGCTGAGAAGGACTTAGGAGTCCTGGTAGATGAAAAACTGAATATGAGCCAGATATGTGCTCTTGCAGCCCAGAAGGCCAATGGTATCCTGGGCTGAATCAGGATAGGAAGGAAGGATGTGGAGCTTTTGGAGAGTATCTAGAGAACGGCCAAGAAGATGATCAAAGGGCTGGAGCACCTTTCCTACAAAGACAGGCTGAAGGAGCTGGGCTTGTTCTATCTGGTGAAGAAAAGGATGTCGGGAGACCTCATTACAGTCTTCCAGTATTTAAAGGGAGATTATAAACAGGAGGGAAAAAATATCAAATTTTTACACAGATAGTGATAGGACAAGGAGGAATGGTATTAAACGAAATGAATGAAGATTTAGATTAGATGTAAGGGGGAAGTTATTCACTGAGAGGGCAGTGAGGCGATGGAACAGGTTACCCAGAGAGTTGTGGATGTCCCATCCCTGGAGGTGTTCAAGGCCAGGCTGGATGGGGCCCTCATAGTAATGGGTAATCTCATAGAGCGCTTGATCTAGCAGTTGGCAACCCTGCCTGCAGCAGGGGTGTTGGTACTTGCTGATCCTTGAGTCACTTCCAACCCAAGCCATTCTATTATTCTATGATCTCTTAAGGGTTTTCAACAAATGCTCTCCCATTTCAATCTCTTTTCCAGAAAGCCTAAAGCTGATGAATCTCTCAATGAGAGTAGGCCATTGTAGTCATACATACACTTACACATGGCAGTATGGAAGCTCTATCTCAAAGAAACAGAAAAACTGTAGTGATCTCAACAAATTTCTAGCTATTTCAATTACAGTGCTTTATTCTGGAGTTGTTTTGATCCTCTTGGTACAATTTTCCTAGTCAAGTTTGACACTGCAAACACTACAGACAAGAAAACATAGTCTGTGCACATTGGTAGTTCTGCTGGAAAGCTCTCTACATAACTAAAGAATCCCAAAATGGTCTGAACTACCACCGCTTTCCAAATCTGCCCCAAATTTCAGCAGCAGTGTCTACACTTCCGAAGGTACACCAACCACAGGCTGCTTCTAAATGTTGGCTGCAAAGCGGGCAAAAGAGCCTTGAATATGTGCTCTCTTGATCTCATGCCTCAGCCAGAAAGAGATTCTTGTATTCTATATACTACTGAGTCTCTTGTGATTTGCCACTGTGCTTCTTACAGTATTATGTGTTTCCTTTCTGCCAACCTTTCCTCCGTTCACCAGCCAATCCAGCCTTCAGGTTTTTGCCACCTGGACTTTAATTGAGCAGTATCCTCAGTTTTGAATACTCATTCCTCTAGTCCCCTTGGACATCTGTAGCCTCACACGTGAGGCAACAATTCTGTTCTGTTTCAGCATTGCAGAAGATAGAGGAAACAAAGGATTGTCCAGAGCTTCTATAATTATGGCCAGAGAGCATATCAGTGGTTAGTGAATGGTTGCTTACTGCAAAATGTAACTGACCCTTTAAATATGTGACAAAATCTAAGGAAACATTCAGCTAAGCTCTCTGCTACGAAGCAATTCTATGACAAAGTGGCTTCAGAGTTAAGAACTACTTTACCTTTCTATGTGAGCAAAATTCAGAAGCATGCACACACACACACACACAAAGAAAAGATTGTCAGATAAACAGACCCTCACACACTTACTGCCTCTGGCACAGAATTCTGTAGTCCATTTATCAGCTGTCTCAGGGTCACTGTAACTGCAAAGAGCTTTTAATGCCCTGGGCCCATCTTCCTCAATAATGCTAAAATGCAGACGTTATAGATATAGGTTAAAAGATATTTTTAGATTTTTAGAAAAGATATTTTTAGATGTATGCATCTCAATATCAAGTTATATGAACTACTACTGAAATGGAAATAATTTTCACATTAATTAAATCTTAACATACGTCAAATTGATGTATACCAAATGTGCAGTAGTAAGTGCACTGTTAGGCTACCGCGTACAGATTGGAGTAAGTGTTTGCACATATTTTTTTGAAAGTAGCCAGCAAGAGTCTGTTGGTTTTGAAGGGATGATATGCCAAGTGTTCCACTGTGAGAGATTTGGTTGGGAATGAGAATGTTTATCCCATATATTCTCACTATTCACATAACACACAGATGAGCCCAAGACACAAATCCAGACTAATTTCCTGCACAAAAAGCAAAAGAAAGCTTGTTTCTACCACCAGAAAACATCTCTGTCTTGTCATCACAAGCTACATTTCAGAGAGTAGCCACTTGAACTTCTCTATTTTTAACCATGTTTAGTATGAGAAAGTTCCAGTCCTAACACAGGCCTGTGGATGTCACTGTAATGTATGCCTGCTATCACTGTAGATGAAAGCCACCAGAAAAAAAATGTAAATTGTAATAAAATGGCCAGATATTCAATAACAAACTGTTACAGCTTTCAAATGACAGGGAAGTTCAGGCCCGGAGCAATTTGATATAGCTTCAGTGTCGGTCGTGATTTGTGTACCAGCATTGAGCCAGATGACCTCAAGAGGTCCATTTTGGCCTCAATTTTATAATTTCCTAAAATAATAATTACCAAAGTGAAATATAAACCATCTTGAAAGTTTATGGAATACTAATTTATACCTTCAGATTGCAACTCATATGCATGAGGAGGCCGGTCTTTAAGCTAGAGGTGGGAACTGGAGAGCGTTGGGCAATCACAAACCACATGAAGTTTAACAAGAGGAAGTGCCAGACTCTGTACCTAGGAAGGGACAACCCTGGCTATAAATACAGACTGGAGGGTGAGATGCTGGAGAGCAGCCCTGCTGAAAGGAATTTGAGGGTCTTGGTCTACAGTGTGCCCAAGCAGCCACAAAGGCCAACCACATCTTGAGGTGCATCAAGAACAGCACTCTTAGCTAGTCAAGGGAAGGGATTGTCCCAATTTACACTGCACTGGTGTGGCCTCACCTCAAGTGCTGTGTGCAGCTTTGGGTGCCGAAGTACTAAAAGGGCATAAAACTATTAGACAGCTTCCAAAGAAGGGCTAACGATGATGGTGAAGGGTGTAGAGGAGAAGATACATGAGGATGTCCTTAGGTTTGTTCAACACAGAGAAGACTGAGGGGAGACCTCATCATGGCTTATGGCTTCCTCACAAGGGGGAGCAGAGGGGGAGGCACTGGTCTAATCTTTCTGACGACAGCAACAGGACCTGAGGGAATGGTATGAAGCTGCAAGAGAGGAGGGTCACGGTGGATATCTGGAAAAGGATCTTCTCCAAGAGTGTGCTTGGGCACTGGAACAGGCTCCCCAAGACAGTGGTCATAGCACCAAGCTCGCCACAGTTCAAGAAGCATCTGGACAATGCTCTCAGGTGTATGGTCTGATTTTTGGGTGGTCCTAGGTGGAGCTGGGAGTTGGACTTGATAATCCTTATGGGTCCCTTCAACCCTATGATTCTAGAATGGAAGCAAACGGCAAAGTTTCCACTGATTTCAGAGGAACACACTGTCAGTCTGAGAGTTCTTCCACCACGTGAATACATAGCCGTAAAAATAGTGCATGTGAATATATCTAGAAAGACATGTCCGAGTGACCTCCAGGCTACTCATGCTGTTCAAACAAAGTTGTGTTTTTCCACTCTGAACACTGAAAAACTAGCCCTAACCCTTTGATATACCTGAAGGGTGGGTAAATATGATCTATGTATTACTGATTATAGGAAGTGAAGCTGGACATAATTATTTACCCAGTTAAAAACACAGCACTAGCAGGGTTACTGAAAGACAGCAGTCCTGACTTCATGCTCCCTTCCCTTCTTCTGCATTGGGATGAAGCTGAAATGTCGGTAAATGAGAACCACTGCAAGCTACTGCTCAGCAGGCCAGAAGTCCTTTTAATGCCCCAGCATGGAAGGAACAGTTTATGGCTTTCATACAACCTTTGACGCCCTATTTGCAACTTTGAGAGATGACTGCTGTAATTTGTCCTAATGCCCGTTCCCTGGCTTGCTCACGAATTCACAGTTTCACTGCAGTGCCTATATAATACCTTAAATGTTGGCAATATAGTCTCCATTCAGCAGTTAAAGCAAGTATGGAGTGTACTGTAGTAAAACAAACAGCTGTACCCTACACAGAATAGTTCAAACCTCCAAATGAAATACTGAAATGAATCTCTACAGTGCATCTAGCTTTATTGCACAGAGAGATGAGTCCACGAAGACCATATACACAGAAGCATTATTTTTTGATGGAAGTATAGTACTTAGCTTTTAGAAAAGCAGTTTTGACTGGTTTTCCTGTGCTCTTCTTGTAAGCACCATGTACCCAGCTGTCCCTTTTATACAGCTTTATGTATCATTCTATGTATTATTTATACTTTGGTAAGACAGAGCCACACAGGAGTCAGAACTCGTTTACATATCAGTTATGTAGTAAGTTACTGATGCTATTGTGTGAAAGGTACTTTTGTTTGCTCAGCAGTCCTATAATCCACTGATAATAATAATAATAAAAAAAGTTTCAATTAAGAGAAAGTTGTGATATTTTCCCCTAAATATACTATAGTACTATACTGATTTGATGGCCTGTTAATTTTAAAGTGACTGTTTTTAAAATAGTTGCACATAGTTGCCTTTATTATTAAAAAAAACATTGTCAAGTGTAGGAGTGTGGAATTGGAGTACTTATGTTAAAGAAAATTAAGGCAGAATGTCCACCTTCTTAACTCTAATAGACACTCACTCTCCATCTCTTTCTTTTCAACTGTAAGAAAGCTCAAAAGACTTAAACCAGGTTTAGTCGAATAAGAGAAAATAAGAGGACTGCCACACAGAGAATGACTAAATTATGCTCAGTTTAGGGGTTCCACTTTTCTCTTTTGCCTCAGGCTTTTGGGACATTAAGACCACGTTATAAATCCTGGTCAGTGCTTTTTTCTAAAGAGCAGAAATGAGAGTTTATTAGCATCACAGCAGTTGCCTCAATAATGACAAAACAGTTGCTCATTACTGCTCATTAGATTCATATTAGATTCATTTGCAATAGCAATACATCTTCTATTCATACTCAATTGCAAAACAACAGATATGATTTGACACCTGCTGTAGTACAGAATTCATTAGGAAGTAATAATACAAATAGGAATTCAACGGATGGACTGATGGGTCTAAAATTTGTCATTTAATGTAGAATTTATATAGGATAAATACCACAGCAGGCAAACAGCTTTTTCAAATCATACGTGCTGCAATAAAATAATTACACACACGCAAGTATATATGCAAAGAGCAGACAGACATACAAACATACATACAAAAAGAAAATTAGCAGTGCCAAATGCAATATGTTATGTACACGATAAAATAAATGAACTGTTTCCAGGCCATATCCCTAAAATATAGATTAATGTAGTTATTAATTTCTAGAACCAGGGAAATTAAAGAACTTACAATTGCCACAAAGCATTAAGTAAATAAGTAAGCAGGCCATACGCTCCCTTGAAAAATTCTGGGACAAACTGAGTGCAGGATCTTACTGAAAAAGTGCTTAAATTGCCATTGCCTGAATTTACTTGACTCTTGACTGGTGCATGACCATTATTATAGCACTGTACATAATGGTGCTTAACTGGGCTGTAATCTCTCCTTTCTCTAGCAAATCTTGTCAGACAAAACAAAATTATCTCAGAACTCTGCAGTTCTTGCCTTCTTTCCTGCGCATGGGATGAGAGTATATCCAAGTAACAGGCCTTCACATCATGGAGAAGTAGAAGGAAATGTTGATTTCAAAACCTAATTCCCTAAAATAATTCATGTTACCCTGGGCCTCATAATCATCTTTCATGACATTTCTGATGTTATTCCTTAAGGTACAAAAGAAGCGAACAAAGAAACAACAAAAACCCCAAAACTACAAAAAAAAACCACAACAAAAAAAACCCCACACCACAGAAATGAGCATTACCCTCTCTGAATCATTTTAGAGATACTGCTCATGATGTAACACTTAAATGTAGAAGTAAGGATGAATTCCCAATGAAGACTGCCAAATACATATTCTAAATTCCACAGTAAAAGTACAGCTAAGGACAGAGAGACCAGCAGAGATTCTAAACTGGTAAACCATGCTACAATCCTATCAGCTTTAGTAAAGCTGCCACCCTTTAGCTGAAAGGCAGTGCGTTTCACTATTGACTTTCTTTCCTCTTGCCAGAAGAACATGTATTGCAAAGACCAAATGCTGTAGGACAGTCTCCAGTCTGAGGACTGTTATATATGGTTCAGTTCGATTTCACTCCTCCACATTAGATCTAATTGCCAGCAGCCCAAGATCTGAAGCCACTTTTGGTCTTAAACGCTGTGGCCACTTTTCAGTCGGAATACTGTTTTCATCATAGTCTGCCTTAAAGCCATTCTGCTTTACTTCCCCAGAAGGAAAGACACCTGCTGGAAGACCGTGCAGATCTACATTTGTTGGTGTTAGAAACCTCACACAAACATGGCCAGCATGCATTCATTCAGCTTAAGTCAAATAAGGTGGGTGGGCAATAGTTACAGAACTTCCTGATAAACTTCTGTGTCTTTTTTCGATATAAAGTTTCTATATATTCTCTAGAGAGCAATTATATCTCCTGATTGTCTGGCTTATTTAGCCTCATAAACTTAAGACTTTATTCAATATACTATTTTTGGAATTGTTTTGTAAGAACTGCATTCCTTCCCCAGAATCAATGTGTCTGCACTTAGGCAAAATCAGGAAATGCCAGTGCCTCACAACTTGATTTTCACCAGCAAATCGTATAAGGAGATTTCTGCTTTGTTGCTGTTGCTCAGGAAATTAGTATCACTGAATTAAGCAGGACCACGGGTAGATTCTTAGGAAATGTTAGGGGTTAAAAAAAATAAAAATAATAGTGTATTTTTCAAAATCTCCGCAATCTCCCTTTTCAGCGTATCCTTTCCTGCCCATTTCTCCACCCTTTTACACTTCTTGTGCTTATCCACATGTTCTCCAGGTTAATTAATTTCCCATGTGGCTCTGTACTAAACGCCTTGCTGAAGTCCTGTTGAATCAGAAGTCCAGATGAATTGGATCTACCATACTTCTCTTGTCTAGCACATTTGTCATCTTAGCAAAGAAAGATACCAAGGTAGCTGCATTTTATCCCATTTTCCATTTATCATCACAAACCTTTGTTATTCTTTCTTCCAAAATTTTCTTCAAAGCTGCAAACTGTTTAAGTCACACTGCCAACTTTTCAGTTGCTCAAACCACTTTCTCTCCTTTCTTCACTTATTTTCTGTATGGTAATACGTCATTCTAGACATTTATTTTCTTTGCTGTCTGTAAACTGTGGAATGGAAGTTGTAATCTTCACTCTTGACTTATCTCACCTGACACAAAATATTCAAAACACGCATTAAACCGAAAGTCTGCTCATAAAAACAGTGTTTATAAAAGACATACGAGTATTCCTCCTCTACCTAAGTGGGCACCATTTTCTCAGGACTTCTGGAAACTATGCAGCATTATTTAAAGGTTATGTCAAGGTACGAGCTCCTATCCCTCCTTCTCATAGAAGTCATATACACTTACTCTGCAAGAAACCTTCAAAAACAACAGGTGTTTTCTGGATCAGCCAACCATCAGAACAGCATCTCTGGACCCATGTATACAAGAGTTGCTATAAAAGCAAATAAATAAATAAAAGCAGCACGCGCTCACAGCAAAGACTAACTTAAACAAGCTAACTGCTTTCAACATCAGCTGCTATGGAAATTATTGCAGAAAGCAGAGGCCAGTACTGCCTCTGCTAACCCAAACGGCCAAATTATCCCATCTGTCTCCTTTCCCAACTGTGTTTCTCCTCATGGAATTGACTGCATGGCACGGATGGCAGAGCATTACCAGGTAAGAACAGACCTATCCAGCACGCTGGGCACGCTGGAAAAGCGATGCATCACTGTGTTATTAGATTTATTATACAGTCCATTTGCCACTTCACCACTACTTAATTTTATTTATTTTTTTTTATTTTTAAAACCAAATTGAAAGCAGTCTGAGCAATCATTAAAATGCAACAGCTTCCTAATGTCTCCTGGGAAAGAAGGTATCGGCACCCTGCCTCTTTCGTTTGGGATGTGATCTGAGAAATAACAATGCAAAGATATTAATATTGCATGGTCAGGGCTATTTTCTATTAATATGCCATTAATATAATGACCTTTGCACTACATTTACAGATTATGAGGATCAATATTTATTCTTAGGTCAGGGGAAAAAATAATAATAAAAAAAAAAATCAATCTTGCAGTAAAATGAGTTGTATTTAATATATCACATCATTATAACAAAGTTTATATACATAAAGTAGCACTGATATGTGAATAATGGGTGCTGTGATGGATGAGTTTCCTTTCCCAAACAGCTTCATGTATATAAAACTCAGAAACCAAAAGACAAAAGTAGTGCACGCACCTTTCTTCCTGAGTGCATTGCCAAGTTCCTACTGCTACTATTTCTGTTATCTCTTCATTTTCATTTCTAGATATCCCTTGAAGAGATCTAATGTCTAAGGAACAGCGATCACAGGAACTGAACAACCCTTCTTGGCTGTTTGGACCAGTCTGTCTTTACTTTTATGCCTTGGACAAAACGTAGAAGAATGCTAGTGGATAAGAACATACTTCCTTTGAAAGGCTGTGATAACTAAGTTCATGCATTTTTTGTGTGTTCCATCTGCATTTATTTTTGGAGGGGAAACAATGAGAGAACGAAGAACATATATTTGAGCTGCCCATACTGGAAAACTGGCTCTAATACATCATGCATTTTGTGATAATGTAGGGACAATGTCTCCCATCATAACAGCAGTAGCAATAGTCTGTACACAGTAACTCTTAGAACAAGCCAACTGGACTGCTTCATATGGATAAAATGAGACAGGTATGAAATTATTCCTTTAAGATCAGTTAGCAGCAGAGCCAGGATTAGGATTACTACAATTACTCCCATGAGGAAATCATTTCTGATCTCCTTCTCTGCTTTAACCCCTAGACATTTTGCTCTCTCTGAATACAATCCACCCCCACAGCAATCCCAAACATACATTAACTCCTAGCATATTTTTGAATTAAATAAGCATGGGTAAAAACCATTTCTTTTCGATGCTTGTAAATAATTTCTTTCTAAAAGAATGAGAAGTAAAATCCCTGACATACAAAAAGAGATAGGATGTGCACCCACATTCTGCATATCCTTTTAATTACAGTAGTGGGAACTGGTAGATAAGTTACAGAGGCTAAAACAGCCCCTCTAGGACTTTCTTTGCTGGCCTGGCAAAGGGCAGTGTGGGAGTCAGTCATTCATTCATTTAGGCTACTTGACATTAAAGCAAATGTCACATATTGCCAGTGACATCTCCTGTATTTTAATAAAGCATTTCAAATCATTTGTTTGCAGATTTATATTTAAGATGAATGCTCTGAGGTCTCCATTTTTTGCATTTTCTTGAGAGAGAGGCCTGATTTCTTGCCTGTCTTTTAAAGGTCTCAGCTGTTTCTTCTGCTCTGTTTAACACATAAAAGCTTTGATACTTTGAACTTATCGAGAGACACAAAATACAAGAACTGTCTACATAGAAAACCTTAATCAGTCAGGAAGTTGGTAAATTATGTCTTCATGCCATCCATATTGAGTGTCCATTACTCCTGGACATAGCACATTAACTGACTCATTAGCTATTTCAAACCATATGGACTTAGGTTTTGGGTGGGCTGCTCTGATAATATCCTGAGGTGAGCTTCCTAATTATTGTAATTACGTGATCTCAATCATGGGGCCAGTCACACAAAATAGTGTCAAGAGTCTTTAAAATGGGAGTCAGTGCACCTAGACAGTGACTGAGTTGAGCAACATGCCCCCTCGATGTTGGAGATCCCTTGATACCTCAGAAAGTAATTACTTTAAAAGTTCTAAGAAACAGGAAGCAAGAACAACAACAACTGAATTAGCACAACAAGTGCACAGAACTCTGTACTAACGCACAAACACAAATGGATTTCTCTGTAGAAATTGGGAAAAGGGATTTCTTGCTGTCAATGGTTTTAATACAGAGATGTTACATCTCTACTGTAAATTTAGGATGATCTTTTAAACAAGGACATCTGCATTGGAGGGGGGCAATTAAAAGTGGAAATACTAAAATGACAGTGTTAAATACCACAGAAGCATCACAATGCAACAGCGAGTGGAGTTACAAATTGCTCACGTAACGCAACAAATTTAAGAAGATTTGTGTATGTGAGGCTGCAAGGTCCTGTATAACTAAAGCCTTTCATATTCAAGTTTAGATTTGAGGAAATAGAAGAAAAAATAAAATACATAGAACATATACCTATGTTTTAGCATACAGTACTTTAGAACAAAGATATAAACAAACAGCCTCCAAACACGGATAAAAACAGTTTGTTGTACTGTTAAATACCAGAAGAAAGCTCCTGCCCTCTGAAAATTTTGCTGCATTTTTAAGACTTAACCCATATTAACACCACAGTGCTTTCTGTCAACCTCGAAAACTTACTCCATCAAGAAGATCAGGAGCAGAGCAATGCTTCTGAGGCAAAGATCAGGAGAAAACTCGTCGTGGCTTAAACAGGCAGGTGGCTGAGCACCACACAGCTGTTTGCTCACTCCCCTCTTCCCAGTGGGATGGGGGAGATCATTGGAAAAAAAAAAAAGAAGTAGAACTTGTGAGTGGATTGAGATAAAACTACGTACTAAGGTAAAGGAAAGGATAGTCATTATAACAAATATATGCATATAAATATGAATGCATATATAAGAAGTGATGTACAAGGAATTGCTCACCACCCCCTGCCCAATGCCCAGCTGGGCCCCCCAGCAGCGGAACAGAGCCAGAATAACTCCCACCCCCTTGATGTCACATGAAATGGAATAGCCCTTTGGCCAGTTTAAGTCAGCTGTCCCAATCCTGTTCCCTCCCAGATCCTTGGACCCTTTGCTGCAAATGGCCTTGGCTCTGTACAACACTGCTTTAGCAGAAACTATGAGCATCGGTGTGTTATCAACATTGTTTTTCTCCTTGAACCAAAAACACAGCATTATACCAGACACTCTGAAGAAAACAATTCAATTCCAGCTGAAACTAGGACAAAACTCAAGTTTGTACCTTCCACTTTTCAGAGTACCTCTCAGACACCTACGAATTCAAGAAGTCAGGTACTTAATAGCACGGTGCATCTGAATATACGGCTAGATGGTGAAAAGAGGTACTCAAGAGTTACTTAGGAAACTAAACTCGTTTCACAAACTGAAACGACTTATGCTCATAACTAAATCGCTGCATTCACCATTCAGAAGAGCCATCTTGGGAAACACAGCACCACTGTTTTCTTTTTCAGGAGAACAATCACAATCACAACCGCATTGATTCCGCAGAGAAGCTAGGATTTGCTCATACTTCACATAGCAACATATAGATTGCAAGAAATATGAATTAAAAAAAAAAAATCCTGTCAATATCAGAGCCAATAATACCAACACACAAATAGCCTGTTACACCACTTGTAAAATATTGCTCAGAGTTTGCACACCCGAGCTGCATGAAGGATTGATTCCTCATGAGAAGGGCCTGTGGCTCTCAGCTGTTTGCAGCAATGTGCCATTAATAAGTAAAATAACAATAATTTGATTTTCAGTCCCTGTGTCTTGAGTCTCAAAGGCTGACATCTTTAGGGAGCATGTGTTGATTAGAACAATAATACAATAAACACTATTTGCAGTAGTAAAATACATGCTAGTAGAGGAAAAGCAATCCTCATCCCTTACCTTTCATGCAGACAAGATACGTTACTATAACTTGAACTGTAAGCCTTATAGTTCTCCCCTCACCTAGCTAAAAAAAATAAAAACAGAAAACTAATCCATGGAAAAAAACTGTTTCTGTCTAGGCATAAGGAGCGTGACTAAGGTCATACTCAGATGTGTGCTGGCAGGATTTGTATATTTTTGTTCTTTTTAGTGTACACACTTCTTTCCTGTAAGGATTCTTGAACTTAGCAGTAATGCTGACTGCCTCACCTTGAAGGGAAATAGCTTCCATCATAATTAGGGTTTCAGCAAAAACAAAAAACAAAAAAAAACAAAAAACCAAACAATCAACAGCAAAAAACACTCACACCAGAAAAAGCACATAAATTTATAAATATTTTAGGCATTCATATCCCCTTCCATCACAGTCTCAAACTGCTAATTTGAAACTACTGTAAAGGGGAAATTGAGGCTTTAACCTGACTAATGAAGCTCATGTTTCTTGCGAGGTTTTCTCAGTCCTTCCCACAAAACATAGCAACGCTCTATTTATAGGGCAAAGATGACCTCCTGTTACTTCCTAATCTGTTTTTTTTTTTCCTCAGGTAAATTTAGCAAAGTTTGTTGCTTTTTAATTGGTTATATACGCATGCTTATTGTCTGGAGCAGGCCATTTGCTGGCAAATTTGATGTTGGCTTTTTTTCTTTTTCTACTGGCTACGGTTTTTATTAACAAGCACCTTGATTTAGATAACAAACATTTTTCAGATGTAGTTTGGTACGCTCAAGAACTTACTCTTTGCAGTAAATCTTTCTGTATGATAGGCATAATTTCTCTTGTATTTCTGCGTCTTTATTTCTGAAGGTTTTTAACTCTCTAAATAACAACGAAAGCTTAAGTGTTTAAGTCTTGTGGGTTTTTCTAGGCTTTTTTTTTTTTTTTTTTTTTTGGCCTTGTTTAGGCTGAATAAGCCCAACTCCTTCAACTTTTCTTCATAGAAGAGGTGCTCCAACCCTCCAAACATCTTTAGGGCCCTCCTCTGGACCCCCTCTAACAGCTCCAAATCATTCCTGTGCTGGGGACCCCAGGCCTGGATGTGGTAGCACAGGTGAGGCCTTACAAGGGCAGATTAGATGAAAAAACAAACATTTTTTTGTTTCTAGGGTCTCTCTTCTCTGACTTGTAGAGCATCTACTTCACTTTATACACACCATGTTAAATTTTACAACTTGTAAAACATTTATTAAAGAGGGGAAAGATTTCAGACAGTCTTGTCTCTGGATGGAGTTGCGGTTGTGAACCTAGAACTTCTTTTAAGTAGTGTAAGACAACTTTTTTACAGCTCTCTGGGATCTACGTCGACCATCTATGCTGTATTTCTGCTGCATGAGTCACTTGGATGTTACATATGCAGCTTGACTAAGTTTTCAAAAACAATAACATGGTATATGCTACCAGCAATGAAAAAAGCCCTTATATTCTCTTTTTCTTTCTTCTCTACTGATGCTAATACATGCTTTGCAGTCATAATCTGTTACTTGCAAATTGTAGACACTGAAGACATTCTGGACCTTGCTTATTCTCTTGGAATCATCCCCCCCAAAAGGGCCTTGATCTGTTGGTGAAAAGTATTAAACAATTACCTGGAAAACGTGAAGGTCCATCCAGAAACAAGAGCAGTCGAACAGTCAAGTTACTAGTGCCCTTTTTTTCTAAAACAGTCTGAAGATGAGATCCATGTCTGGTTGTGTACATTAGCGATAAAATGCCAAGATCCTCACAGATGAAGCCAGAGTGAATGAGATTTTGGTGCCTTTGACATATGTTCAAGCCTACTGTGGTAATGAATCTAGAAAGTTTCATCTGAATCATTGCCAGGGGTCTGTTTTGAGACAAATACTCTTAACACTTTTAGCAATGACACCGACGATAACATCGAATGCACTCTCACCAAGTTTGCTGACAGCACCAGCCCGTGGCAGGGGGTTGGAACTAGATCACCTCTGAGGTCCTTTCCAGCCTAAGCCATGCTGTGAAAACTGCGCGGTCACTGCAGTTCTGAAAGGAAGTGCTCCATTCCCGACCTTACTCAGATGAAATCCTTCTTTCCCCAGGCAGGGCTCGGTCTGACCAACTGCTTTTACGCAGATGGGAGCGGCGCGGGGCGCTGAAGGGAGAGTCAAGGGCGGGAGCCGCGGCTATAGGCCGGGCGGCAGGAAGAGAGGGAGCGGGCGGATGGCGCGGCCCGGCTCGGCTGGGGTTGGCCCGCCCCGTCCCCGCCCTGGGGTTTCCCTCAGGAAGACCGTGGGCCGTCTGAGTGCGGCCTGCGGGAAGTTCCTCGCTGGGAAGTTGCTGAGCTGTAGCGGAGGGAGGCTCGGCTCGGCTCGGCTCGGCTCGGCTCGGCTGCGAGAACGAGCGTGCTGGCCGTTAGCAGCCCGGCTGAGGGGAGCCCGCGGCTGACGGGGCTCGGCGCTTCCGTAGCGGCCGCGGAGAGCTGGGCCCCTTCCTCGGGCCCAGCCGGCAAAGGATCTCGCTTTTTTGGAGGAAAGTCAGCTTTTTTTCTTTCCTCTCATCCGCTCAAGGTGCGATGCCGCCCAAGGAGCGCGGCAGGGGCAAGCTGCCTGTTCCTCTCCCGAGAGACATGATCCTGAAGGACACCGAGGGAAAAGTGTGGAGGCTGGGCAGCCAGATTGGCCAGGGCGGGTTTGGCCTGATCTACTTAGGTAAAACACGACGTATTTAGGTAAAACCTGTAGGAATTATTCAGGTGATGTGTGAGTTTCATCTTGACTTTCTCGTGTGAATCAGAGGTATAAACTGCTGGAAGTATAATTGCCATTCTTTATTTGTTTCAGTGTTTATATATATGTTTCCATACTTTCTTCAGAAGAAACTACTGATTTAGTGATGTAGTGATCTCTACTGATGTAGTGATCTCACACTACACACCAATTTCACTTGGTGTGAGTGTGAAAAGGAATGAGTTGTTGTGAGGCACTTTGTAAAGCATTCTGGGTTACTGGAAAAGATGTGACGTACGCAGGCAGCTGTTGCTGATCTTTAGGAAAGAGCAAATCCTGTTTTCAAGGCAGCATTGTGAGTTTTGGTTTTTGTTTCTTCTTTCTGCTGCGTGCGTGCAGTTCCCATCACTCATCTTCTCAATTCTGTTGTCTTTAGTGAGACGAAAGATGTTCTGCACAGAGGTTCTTCTTTCAGGCTTGCAGGGCAGTGCTAGACTCAGTGTGGTTTCACAGAGGTGAAGGAGTTGTTCATCAGTGTCAGGCTGCAGGATCAGCCTGTATAAAGTTACTGTATAAAGTAAAAAGGTGCATTTTCTTTATAAGGATTAGTGTGTTTTCTCTTGTCTTATTTGCAGTCATAAATGAGGCACTTGCATGCCGCTATTCTTTCAGTGGCAGATTTAGTGTGATCTTTGTTATGACTGTCTGGTTAACTTATTGTGCTTGTCTATTTTCAGCTGTTCAGGAACACTTCATATTGCGCTGAACTCTTCTTCCTTTCCTTCCTTTTTTCCCTCCTCTTGTCCATTATGGCTAATCACAACTAAATGTCAACTAAAGACCCATCTCTTATTCAATGATGTGGTGATCCCATATGTGGTCAGGTATTGTTTGCCTAAAGAGTTGTATTTCCAGCTAGTAATGTGTGGCTATAAACTGAAGGGAGGTAGTCAGTTTTACTTGTGCATCTGGACTTTGGGTTTCAGTGGAAATATTTTTTTTACACTTATATATTTATTGGAGAGAGGGTGAGACTGGAGACATGGACAGGCACTGGCTGCCTGCATAAATGAGGCAAAAAGATTTCAGTTTAAAAAAAAAAAAGAAAAAAAGAAAAGCCACTGCTTCTGCTTTCCTACAAAGAAAACACAGTCACTGAAAAACTTGGAGAAAATTAAGGCTGTGTTTGTTCATTAGTAGTTTGTTGTAACAATTAAATGAGTAACTGGCAATAGTAGGTGGCCATGGCCTACATCTACCCTATGTTTAAGTTGAGGTTTGTTTGTTTGTTTTTATTGTTTCACTTTGGACTAGATTTAGTGTGGTCTGCTGCGCAGAATTTCCTCACTAAGTCTGTGGTTTGGGGCCACTGGCAGAAGCAGTTTTGAATCCTTATGTTCCTGCTAAGAGTTGGAGTATACCTGATGGGCTTCTATAGTTTCATTTCTTCTGGAAGTGAAGTAGTTCACGCATACCTAATGGCTCTGCAAACTGAACCAGTGAGGATGATAAGAGTTTCAGCTAATTGCAGTTAGAGGAGCCAAAGGCTAGCACACTAAGAATATTCACATTCTTTTTCTTTTGATGCATATGATAGCTTTTTATGACCTTCTTTGTAACATCAGTTGTTCACGTTTGAGAGATACTGTGCCTAGAGAAAAATGGAAAAATGTTACCATAAGAAGACAGAGCTTAACTTAGAAATGAAGTTACTTCTGGATATTGCCATTTGAGGTTGAATCATGGGAGAGGGTACAGGGTGTGGGGGTCAGGATCCAAAGGAACAGTGGACAGAAGCTTTCAGAAGGCTCTCACAGAGGAGGGTCTGCAGATGCAGTGCAGAAAGTAAGGCTGTAGCTGTGGGTGTAGTTCAGGTCAGGCAGAAGATGATCCTGAGCTGGAATGTAGCTCTGCCATTTTCAGTCAAATTGCAGTGGACCTTGTAGGTGGCATAGCACATGGAATTCAGTCAGTATCACGTAGATTTGATTAGTTATTTGCCTGATGGCACAGGCTGCTGGGATGATTTCATATATTCTGGTGTTAGTTGTGGTTTGAGTCCCACTGGACTGGTGTAGAAAGCAGTTGGTGGATTTGCTGAGAATAAGAATACAACCTGGGACCCTTGGTATTACAATTAGATGTTTTGTCTTAAGTGTTACCATAGCTGAAGAATTACAGCTGCCACTTATAATGCTGTTTGCATTCATTTAATCTTTTATTTTAGAAGGACAGTGAATGTTGCAGGTAGGACTGAACAGAAGGCTTTGTTCCTCTTGTACCTTACCTTACAATTAAAGAGGAAATGGGCAAAACTTATCCTCGTATTGACACTGAGTGAAACTTTCTTGTTTTGTCCACATCCTTATCTTAGATGCATGTTCGTATTAAGTAATATGTACCACATACCTACAAAAGAGAGTCTGAGTGGCAAGGAGAGTGAAGTAGTTGATGATGCAGATGCTTGGTGCTGAGGCAACTCCTTTCTCTATACTTTTCAGCCTAGTTTTTAATATGTATGCAGCAAGATGTGAGAGTGACCACAAAAATTTCAGTGAGAAGCTAACACAGAAAGACCTGTAGAGAGGTGAGTCAGACAGGAGAGTGGAGAGAGATTCAATCTCCTGCCAGATATGAGCAGAACAGCCCTTTTATAAAAGTAAAGGTTAACTTTTCTGGCTATATCTTTTAAAAGTGTTTTTACTGTAGCGGTGTAAAGATTTTGATGTGCATTGTTATAGCTTAATTTGCCATTAAGGGTACTCCATACTCCATTAATCTATAACAATGTACTTGAGATATTTTACATCATCTCTGCAAAATATATTTACTAAAGATGCCTTCCTTGGAAGGTTCACTGAATCAAAGGTGCTGAAAGCCATTTACTAACCTGGAGCCCTAGAATGCTGGTAGTCTCTTTAAGTGCTGGGCTTCTAATTATATAGGTGACAGTTACTGGTAGCTACCAGTTTTGTTCTACAGCATGAACATTTCCCCTGTTTTTCTAGTTGCTCTTTCCTGTCTGTGTGCCATCTTGTCTATTTCTCTGTTGACTTGTTCCTTCCCTTGGATTTCTTTTGCATTTTTATTTTAACCAGAGTAAATAGCAGAAGGCTTACAAATGCTGATGCCTCCTAATGCCCCCAAAGAGCAGACTTTCCTCTGCTGCCAGAAGCACTAGGAGCTGTCTAGAGACGTTCTTGCAAACGTTGCTTTTGTCGCAGCAGAAGCAATACGGATCATACACTGGACATACCTGTGCTCTGACATGCTGGTTTTTGTTACCGGTGCTGATTTGCCATCAGATACCTCAGACAGAACCCTCACCCCTTTGATAAGGCAGGAACAGAATGGAGAGCAACCAGGGGAGGACATGACATATTGTTGGTCTCGCAGATAGGTTGTAGCCCTGTGGAGAATAGTGGCAGTACATACGAAAATTAAGCTAGAGCTGAGGAGGGTGCTACTGAGAGCCTTACATTCGCTCATTTATCTTACTGATCGCAGTCAGTAATTAACACCAGTCTTTATATAAATCATTCTGTAGTCCTGCTGCAAAGACTCTATTAATGCACAATTTGGACCGAAAATTTAAATGCAAAAAGGTCACACAGTGTTTTGCTAAGATTCCATTGTTGCAGTAAAACCTGGTGTACGCAGCATTGTCTGCTTTCAGACTTCTTTCTAACGAAAGCAGATAGTTCTTCCTAATACTTGTGTTTATATTTTGCTAGATCGTGTATTTTACTTACTACGTTGCAAATGTGATCTAACTGTATCATACCTGTGTGCTGTAATAGAACTTTGTAAGTGATCGGTGAAAAGAGTTTTTGAAACCATTTTTCATATCTGGCTTTGCAGCAGGTGTTTGCATGTTGCTGTTTGACTGCTCTATTTGCAGGTGTTACCATATGAGAAGCTCAGGAAAGCGCATACTGACAATGCTACAGTCAGTGATGCTTTTGTCCTCCTTGGAGATCTGTCACTTGTATAGCTATTTTTTCTTCTCCGTTTTTTTTCTTTTTTTTTTTTTTCTTTCCATTTTTCAAGAGGAGGCAAAAAAGAAAAAAACAGACCTGCTGGTGCAGTAAACAGTGGCTGAATGGGTGAATGTATTTTCATACCAGCACTGGAGAGTACTGCTGGTGGAGGTACTCATTGTGGCCTCTTCTGCCTTGAAGCCTGGACCATGGTTTGCCCTGCTGTTGATGCTCTGAGACCTGGTGTTCTGTGAAATAGGCTGAACTGCCTGAAAGGAAGGTTTTGTCTACTTCAGAAAAAGAAATTTCCATGGCTAATTTGTACACTCCTGCTCAGGAGTGTAGTGTGCCAGGGAACAGAAGCATTGATGGAAACATTCTATCATGTTCTTAGTGTTCCTTCCTTGGTTTGAGTTAGGAAGTAGACTTTAGTAATTGATTCTTGAGAAACTTACTTAGTTGCTTAAATTAACTTCACTAAAATTATTTACTGTACTGCAGCAACAAATTAACAATGCAGTAACAATAGTATCTAACAGAATATGTTCAAGACTGGTTTTATGAATTCAATGGCAAGAAGAATATTAATAGCAAAAAAAAGCTGTAATTAAGGCACTAGCAGGTGACTGATTAGGGATGGATCTTTTTCAAACTTCAGGTGTGAAAGCACTTTTCAGCAAAGCTCTCATTGTACCTGTAGGTGTGAACAAAGTCATTGCCAGATAAATGCTACCTCAGGAAAGTATTTTTATCTAGTCCCTAATATTAAACTTTATGCAGTCTACTTGCTAGATTTATATTTGTGGTTTTTCACCCTATAGGCAAACTAAATCATACATTTAGCCCTTTTTCAGTACTTAGCAGTTACCTAGGGCTGGTATTTGTTACAAGCTGGGATTGCTGCATCTGTTAGAGGAAATCCTCCTTCTTCTCCAAGTTCTTGCTGGTGCTGCAAGAGATTATGTTACGCTTTAAAGTTCTGACACTTTTGTTTCCTTGTTTTTCCACATGTATGGACTTATTATTGTTTTCCCAATGAAGGAAGTATTTCGGAATAGCGTTATATGTTAAAAGGAAAAACTGGGGTTGTAAGATGTGGCACTTGTTGCCTTATGGAGGGCACACTCTACAGCTGTTGTTGGCACCTGTAACCTACTGAAACTGGCATCGTATCTTCTTAGTGGGCTCCACGTCAAAATGGCAGATGGGCTAGAGCAGAATCTTGCCAGAAAACAGTTTGTGCATCACGTTTTAAATATTAGAGGCCTGAGCTCCTGTTTGAGAGTGCTATAAGAACAGACCATGTATAGCTTTCCTGCCTGTGGTTAAAGGATGTGTCATACCTGTTCCAGCTTAGAGTAATTAACTTTGAAAGGCAAATGGTGGCTTCTATTGCTGTGGAATGCAAAACTTTAGCTCTAGTGAATCATGAAGGTTTCACATGAAAGATGTGTAAGCAGTACAGTGAAATTCCCTACCAGTACTAAGTGTCCTGAACTTGAAGGCATCTGCAGTTGTCTGCAGAACAGTTTGACAGTTAAGCACAATTTTCTTCCAAGAACAGTTTACTTGTGTCTTGTGGAAGATGGTTTCACAAACAATGTAGGTGGACGTGTGTGTGTAATTTGTGTAATAAAGCTACATTCATAAGTGTACCTAGAAGAAGAATCTAGGAAAAAGTATTCATAAACATTGCTCAGCAAAGAATCTGTCTAGGAAGTGAGGATGCATCATCAGGCACTTAAAGCACTGAATGCTTCAGTTCTTGGGGAAATGTTGAATAAAAGGAAGTGTCGGGGAGGGGAGCTGAGAAGCCATGTTGTTTGCTTGCCTTTAAATATTTGCATTAGTGTTCTCCATATGTAGGATATATGTGTAGTTGTGTGCTAAATAGCAGATGCTACTTCTTATTTAGTTGTTCACGTTCCGTTTTTAGTAACTATAATCCTGCAACTTGGATTACTTTCTGTTGTTAGGTGCTCTGAGCAATGCTTCTGTCAGCCATCAGGTTGAACTGCTTTTGGCTGACCTCAGTGTGGTCAGTTTTTTTCAGCTTTTTTTTTTATTGGTAGCCTGTAACATTGGGTTGTGGTAGTTTTGAGTTTAGGTCTGAGCCTTTTTGGAAATAGGCTGACAGCATCATGCTTTGAGAGTGGTTACCCAATGAAACAAAGCAAAAGCATACTGCTAGCAACCCAAGAACTTCTGAAATACTTCTCTCACGTTTCCAAAACAAATATATCCTCAAAAAATGCAGCAGTGGCAAAAGACACCAGCTGTGGAGAAGAGCAGAGATGTTTTCTCAAACTGCCAGATCAGTGCTGTTTTCTTTTCCGCTGTGTAAACTTTGTCAACGAAACTGGTTCTGTGAGAGCTATTGAAAATATTTCACCGTGTTCCATATGTGACTGCCACAGATGAACTGCTAAATCTGTAACAAGCGCATTTGAACTGGCAAATAGAATCGACACATTTCTTTGTCAGACTGCATGCAATTGTGCCGAGTGGTTGTAGGAGATGGCAGTTGATCCAGAAACACTCTTTTTGTTACCAGGCCGTATTAACATTTATAAAGCTACGTTAATTAAGGTTGTGGTACTCAGCAACAAAATGGATGAAATTCACGATTGAGGTGGATGATAAGACTATAACTGCTGTGCCCAGATGAAATTAGGAAATTCTGGGCATAGGTTAACTTGAGGTAAGTTGTTTGCTGCGTTCTGTAGGCACTACAGTTGGAAATAACGGCAAAGAACGCGTATCCTACCACACTGCTTTATTTCAGTATTTCTATACTTTTCAGTGGCACAACTGCTGTGATTGTGCAGTGAAGGAGAGAAAAGAAAAAAAGAGCTGTGCCCTTTGCAAATGTTTTGTGAGACTCTTCTTGGCTTGAGATGGAAACAGCCGCAGCCCCCTGCACAGATTCATCTTGCGCCAGTGTTCCCAGTTAACAATTAGGCAGACAATGGTTTTGATTGTGTGCATACATCAACACTCTCCCCCCCCCGCCGAATGTAAGGAAATTGTGCATCTCTAGTTGATATAAGCAACACAGACTGTAAAGTGGGAGCTCTCACATTTGTTATGCTATTTTAAGATACCCTTTGCAAACATAATCTCACCATATAGTGCTTCTGGTACTCTGTGTGTGCTTATACGCCATCGGAGACCTCCTGCATATCAGCGTTGCTCTCCTGCAGGGTCTCTGCTTACTGTCCTGCAGTCTAGCATTTAACTGATTGTAATATTATAAATAGCCATGTGCTACCACACAGAACGAGGCTAGCACATGGCTAATTACGAGTATACAGTAATTAACTATGAGCTAAACTCGCAGGAGAGTATGTGGTGGTGGTCTATGAGGTATGTAATCAGACTGTTTGTTAAACCTTGGGAGCCTTTCCAGTCTGTTAAGTAACTATACATAGTAATGAGACCATTTTTTAAAAACCATTTATGTATATTTATGGACAAAAAATAGTCTGTTTTATTGCTAAGCCGTGGGTAAATGCTGCTGCCTGATATTTGAATGGTTAATTAAAAATATGTGACAAAAGGTACATATGCAACTTCTGCATATCTGTAAGTATGCGATTATCTGAGCTTTATGTGCATAAGAAGCGTAGAGTATTATCCATTCTCTATGTTCTGCCTTGTTTCATGTACGTGAGGTAGGGATGATCGTTCCATTTCTCCTTTTGTGTATTTGAAAGTCATGCTTCTAATTTTCTAGAGCATCTCTTCCTCTATCTTCTTGAGCTTTGTCTAACTTCTCTTCCTTCTCGCATCGTAACAGATTGCAGTTGGGTTTGGTTTTATTTTTCCTCAGGATTTTCTTGTAGTATTACTCCAAGAAGCATCTGCACAGTTACAGTGTGAGAACCGTGAGGGTTAGGCCCTTTTGCTGGGCTATCTCCCGTTAATTGCTCTTCTTCGTTACCCTGACAGCTGTTACTGTCTGTTCCAGATTACATGAATGAGGCCTCTCTTTATAAAATGTCAAGATGTCTACAGGGAAGTTAGATCAGACTCTCTGAAATACATTTGATACTCCTCTGTACCTATCAAGCCTCAGTTAAGTAATTTGGTATTAAAATAGATTTTTTTTTTATACACAGGTTATTTTCTGATCTGTGTCAGTATGAGAGCACATCTAATTCTGTTTGAGTAATGTGACATTATTGAGTACAATGAAAACACATGGGATGTGTTCCTTTAAACTAGTATCTTCAGGTGTTAACACCTAGCCTACATGTGACAAAGAAAGATAAAAAACCTCAGCACCTGTGCCTTAATTCCCAGTTTAGTGCAAGAAAATG
The DNA here is from genome assembly GCF_002078875.1 of Numida meleagris. NCBI lineage: Eukaryota > Metazoa > Chordata > Aves > Galliformes > Numididae > Numida > Numida meleagris. The sequence goes on from NC_034411.1 coordinate 868,925, forward strand.
GTAAGAACAGAGTTAACCAAAATTTCCTTCCCGTTTGTAAGAATAGTTTTGAATTGTGTACTGAATAGGACTCTTAACCACCTGAGTCCGTGGATAGTTCATGCATTCCAGAGCTGCTATTTTGGAATACATTCGTTTTAGCTTAATGTGCTATTAACAGAAACGTTCACGTCGAGGTGGTCAAGCAGACAACAGCGTGAAGGACAGCCCATGGGGGTTTGGGGTGGAATGCTGCCAGACCGAACCCAAAGGCTGAGTAAAGTTGAAAGAAGATGACGTCTGAAGAAGTCTGTTCGTATTCTCTGACCATAACAAAATATAAGCTTGGCTGCTTTGATCAAGTTTACTTGATTTTCATTATTTTTATTACGCGGATAAAAGAGGTCTATTTTTGCGTGTGCTGACAATGGAAGTGTTTCACACGTGGACTGTTGTTGGTGTTTGATCATTGCAAGAAGTTTGGAAGGAACACTTATTTTCTAGGAACTGTATTCTTTTTACTTTTTTTCAGTGATGATTCTAAAAGATGATTTAGTCTCATTAAATTTTAATCCCAGTATAGCTCTCTGTAGCTTCAGTACTATCAGAGAGAGCTGATAGTTCTCTCAGGGTCAGAATTAAATAGAATCACATTGTCTGTGCAGAGAGGTTCTGTCTCCTGGGCTGTAATTGGCACATGTGGTCAATTATTGTTTTGAAATTTCTGATTGTACTGAGGCACAGTCCCTCATCTCCACTTTTAGACAGGTGATGGCTGTGCTATCCCTAACTTAGGCCAGCGTCTAAATAATGTCAGAATAGAAATCAAGGTTCTGAGGCCAGAGTAATTTGTAATAGAGGAAAGCTGACAATCCCGTCTTGAGGCATAATGTAGGTCATAACTTTTAAGTGGTGTCTTTGTCACGACAGTGGATTGACAGGAACCAAATACAGGGGTTATCCAATTGACTGGTAGTCTATTATAATGGGATACCTCATTGTGGTGAAAACGTGCAGTGGGGACGTCCTGCTTACTCCTTAGTTAGCACCGAAGGAGAGAGTTCTGAAAATGTGGGTTAAAATTGCTTCTATATCTGTTGATTAAAACTCCTACAGTACTTTGTTGATTTGTTGTTTTGTTTTAAACTTACAAATCTTTGACCTTTTAAAGTGGGAATTCGGATAGAATGTTGGATATCTTTGTCATGTATTTTTCTGATCACCTTAGTTAATCTTAGCTTGCTCTTTGCCACTTTATTTCACACAGCTTGATCCATCTCTTTCTCATTTTGCAGCTTCCCCTCATACTCACGTTCCAGTAGAAGATGATGCAACGCATGTAATTAAAGTGGTAATGTTTAGCTCTCATTTCTAAGTTGTTTAATTGTTTGCAGCACTTTCTCCTAATTATCCATCCTTATTGTCAGCATTGAGAATGTGTTGCATGCTTGTGATGATTTTTTTTTATTTTATATTTTCTACATTTTTTAACATCTTGATATACTTTCCCTGCTAAAGGATGTGCTTAGTGTTTCCACAACACATGGTATTTCCTTGACTCAATTCTTTCCTTGATTATTGCCCTCAATAGTTAGCTAAGGAAAATCACGCTCTGAATTTAAACGTGTCAGATCTGTAGGATTTCTTAAAATAGTATCTTAATTCCTGAAAGAATCTGTGTTACATAAAAGTGCGTTGCCAAACAACTATTTATTAAAATTGCGTTTCAGATGGCATAGTGTGTGGGAGTTGAAAAAGGAGGTTTTAAATCTCTTTGAATTTCTCTAGGACCTTCGATTAGGAACTGTTGTCTTCCGAAGGTATTTTATGATACTAAGTTTGTTTATTTCTAAATAGGAGTATCTTGAAAATGGCCCCTTATTCTCTGAACTGAAATTTTACCAAAGAGCTGCAAAACAAGAGCAAAGTAAGTAATATATCAACAAATTAAGAAGACAAGAAACATTGAATTTTGATTGTTAGATTTAAGGACTAATTTTGTTTTCGTTTCTCTGATAAGAACTGATGCTTTAGAGCGTTATAGTCAATTCACTTCACATACGTTGAACTGATTCTGTCTGGTGCAGTGATAATTTTATTTTGCTGTAAGTTTCTTCATTTGAATGTCATCTTTGTTCTTTCTGATTGGAAGAGAAAACAGAAGTGTGATAAATGTGTTGGAGAGCGCACAACGATGTATGGACTCCAGGGAGACGTCAGCCTTAGAGCGGATGCACTACACTGACCGATTTGCGACTATAATTCTGCTAGTTACTGTTCCCATGTACAAAGTTGGGAATGCGTGTCATCATCACAGGATTTAGTAGTAATCAAGGCACTTGATTCCGCAGACGCTTCAGCATGGATTTGATTTATTCATGGGAACTGTCCTAAAGACTTCAAATGACTGAAAGCGCCGATAGGCATAAGCACTTGTGATAACTTGAAGCACTCTGTTTGAAATGAAGGAGAGCTTCCAAAAGACTTCTTGTGACAGCTTCTGATAATTGTTTTTCTGCCTTTGAGGGGAACAAATTGCCACGTTGCTAGAAAAAAATAATACTTCCTGTTTGGGAGAACGTGGAGAACTTGAGGATAAAGCTATGGTCCCTTGTTTGCTACACTCACTGCAAAATAAGTCATGCTTGTTTCATGGTTTTGTTCTCAGTTTTGGCTCAATGATAAAAAAGAAATGAAACTGAAAGTTCTCTAGTTACCTTTAACCCAATATTATATTTTCTTTGTTACTATTGCAGTAAGAAAATGGATGAATCTCAAAAAAATAAGATGCTTAGGAATCCCAGTGTTTTGGGGATCAGGCTTGGCTGAGCACAAGGGAAAAAGGTAATAAGATGAATTGTAATTGAGTCTGAAATTGACTAAAGATCCCTTTTCAACAAACAGGAGCTGCCACAAACGTGCAGCCTTGTCTCTAAGGTGTTCTCTCTTTTGTGTCTTTCTGGATAGCTATAGATTCATGGTCATGGAGAGACTGGGGGAAGACCTTCAAAGAATCTTTCAAGACTGTGGAAGCAGATTTAAGAAGGAGACTGTTCTGCAGCTTGGGGCACGAATGGTATGTATACAGAGAAAGGAAATGGCTGTGCCTCAAAATCGCCGAATCCAGCTAACAAAATCTGCCTGAAATGAAGTTCATTTAGGTAGCTGTTGAGAGTAGAAATTAAATATATGTAACTGGTGTGCGTTTCCTTAAATTTTTCAGTCTTTTAATAATACAATTAGCACGAAGTGTAAAATCTGTGGATTGGATGTTGGGAAGCTCAAACCAAACTTTTTCTAATAGGTGAAAACACAGACCATACGCTTCAAAAAGTGTGTCTAGACTGAGACGTGTAAGCCCATTCTCATGCTTTAACATGTATTGATTTTTTTTTTCTTTCAGTGTTTGAAGGGTATTGTATTAGACATCCATATTTGTCAAAGTTCACAATTGCATGCTTGAATGCAAAAATTTGTGTGTTTGCTGAAGTGTACTACTCCGCTGGTAGTACAGGTCTGCAAATACCAGTTTCAAAGACCAGTTCAACTGGCTCATTCCAACAGAAAATTGTATTATGTGCTCACTTGTGGTATAACTTGTTAAAGGCTGCTAGTACCGAATAGAAGTGCGCAGCAAATGGAGCAGAGGCAATGGTCCTAAGTTGCAAGAAGAGCAATTCTAATTGAATGTAAAGGAGAAGTTTTTGCAGAAAGAATAGCATGGCACTAGAACATATATCCCAAATGTCATGGAATGCCCATCATAGGAGACTTCCAAAGCTTGACAGTTCAGTACAACCTGGTCTAATTTACATTACCACTGCTTGAAGCAGGGTTTTAGACTGGATGCCTGCAAAGTTTGCTTCTAACCTAAAAAAATAATAATAATGTAAGGTGAAGGGCTTTTGTAGTCACATCACTGAAAAACTTTGAACACTCTTCGGCTATTTTACGCTCTCCGACAGCCAAGATGAGATGGCCTTCTTTATGAGTTGTCAAGTGCATGCATTTGTTTTCTAAGTATCAGTTAGAGCTGTTGTACCTCAGTAAAGAGCTGAAGAAAGATGATAATGAGGAGGGGATAGTGATATGAGATGCAGGCCATGTAATAATCGACAGGATCAAATATGTTACAAACCTTCAGGGCTGATTGTGTGCTCTTCTGAAGTTCCTCCAACGTTTATAAAGTGCTTGTTTTGCTTTGGGACCTTAGAAGCTGGTACTGCTATGGCAGTTAGACAGGGATACTCATGGCAAATTAGAGCTTATTCGTGACTTGCTACAAGCTGTATGCATGGTGGCAACAGACCCTGTGGACAGTGAGGAATCCTTGTGCTCTAACTCAAAACAGTCACCTCAGTCTGTATAGCCCTTGGCTTCACTGTGTAAGTGTGAAATATTTGCTGGTAGAATTAAGGGTGGAGTGGAGATGATGCTTTCTTTTTTGTTTTAAATCCCTTCTTAGTTGGATACCCTGGAATATATACATGAAAATGAGTATGTTCATGGTGACATTAAAGCAGCAAATCTGCTTTTGGGCTACACCAATTCGCATGAGGTAAGAACGTTTACTTATCTACACTGTTATACTGAAGTTTAAGTATTCAAGAGCTTGCTATGTGCGTTCTTTGTTACTAGCTCATGTATTAAGAGAAGTTGGGGGCATGAATATTCACATCCTCTCATGACAAATCCAGTAATAACTCTATAGAGCTTCAGGTTTGAGAAATCTGAACAAAACTCATTGTTCTCTTAGTGCTCTGCTGACTGGGGTAGTGGTAAGGGGCAGATGGACTAATCAACAGGGTGAGTTAGAGGAGCTAATGGTTGTTCTAGATTATGCCAGTTTAAGTATAGTAGTAGGATTTAAGGTTGTGGCCCGTTATATTTTCAGTCTTGGGATGTTCTAGCTTTCTAATATTGTTGTGAGTTGTGATTCTGTGCCTCTGACTCTTGTTCCGCTTGTTGTAGCAGATATAGCAGGTAAGTAGGATTAGGGTTACTGCTCTCTAATACCCTAAAGTTAGCCTTGAAATTGAAGTGTTTTGATAAAACACTCTGAAACAAAACTTTTGTTCCTGTCATATTCTTTATGATCTTACTGTGTCTTTTTTCTTAATGCAATTGGAGTATTCTTTTTTTATTGAGGGGGAGAGAAAATCTCTTAACTTCTCTTAAGTATAGTTAACTGTAAGCAATAGTTCTCCTTTTTTTTTTTTCCTTTCCCCAGCACAGTGATGAAGAAACAGATATTGCAAAACAGCTCATTGCCATTGAAGGTTGAGCCATTAAACTGTATCTGCTTTCTTACAAGTTTCGAGTTAAATGGTTGATTCAAAATTATCTTTCCAGCTTTCTAAAATACATAGTTTAAGAAGTATCATGACTTTTAAAGCAGCCACGTTTTTAGACAGTGGTAGCAGCCAGTGCATAATCTCAGTTTATGATGTTTACCAGCCTGCTGAATCTGGGAAGGAGGCTATTTAGAGGCAGAACGATCTGCTACCCAATTCCATTAGCATAACTCAAATGACTTTTTTTTTTGTCTTGACTATTGTGTATTTTTATGACAACAAAATACGCTGCTGTTTTTCACATTGAAATCATTTTGGAAGTGTCCGTTGACAGTAATCATAAAATTTTAAGGCATGGTGCTGACTGTGATCAGGTGCTGTTGAGTTAGAAGATCACCCCATAATCCAGCTTTATTTTTCATGTTGTCTGCATGAAGATTATGTTACTAGCATTTAGTTTTTGTGAGTAGTGAATACACTGACAGATTAAAAAGTAATTTTGAGTGAAAATATAATTTACTAAATAAAGAAAATATCAATAGATACTCCTGCTGAAGTAGCTCCTGGCTCAAAGTGTACAAGGTGTAAGCTGCTGCAGAGATTTTGTTTCAAATTTTGTTTTGGTAAAATGTGTTTTCCACTGAGATGGTTCTGTAAAACAAGTAAATAAAATCACAAAGTTAGGAGGAAAAGATTTCTAATACTTGATTGGCTCGGTAAGATGAGAATTAAACTTGCATTTCTGTTTGCCTAAGGAAACCGAGAGCTGTTCAGATATTACTAAATAAAAGTGAGATTGAATTTAGATAAACTCCCTAGTCACAGGCCCCCAGAATTCTGCAAGTGGCCATGGATCTGCTGGTTTCACTGAAACCATGAGAACTGCTCCATGCTAGACATAGAACCACATTGACAGAGCCTGAAATTGCAACGTGTGTGTGTGCACGTGCTGATTATTATAGATGCCTTTTAAGGTAATGTTTATTATATTTAACTTACACAGGGCAGTTGTCTCAACTGGGACAGATTTTGGTCAAATAAGAACAGACTTCCCAAATGTGGCTCGTCCTTTATCTTAAAACGTGTATGCTCTGTGGCATGTTGGACATAAGAAGGCATAACCTCATTAACATCGTAGCTAAAATTTTAAAATTGGAAGATGTCATGGAATTCAGTAAACCTTCCCCTGAAACTGTTGACTTTGCTGTGCTGTCTGCCTCTATATTTCATTAAATTTCCTTTTTCTTGGCACTCTACACTGTCGGTAGGCGCAGCACTGGACAGTATCTTCACACAGACTTGAGCGTTCTGAATGGTGCACGTATACTTGCCCACATGATTTTGCATTTATTACTTCTTGGCCATGTTCACATGCCTATAATGTGGATGTAATTTCAGTATGAAAGTTGCTTCTTCCTGTGTTCCAAATGTCCTGTTCCTATGGTAAGGCTTCGTGATGTTTGGACAGTCTTTACAACATGCTGGTGTGCTGCTGAATATCTTATGGTTTTATTGCAGCAGTATTTTGGAAGCTCTGCGAGGCCCCTCCACTGACTAAATGTGATAGCAATGTGGAATAATCTGTCCCATGTCCTCCAAGTGGTTATCAGAGATGCTGTATTTTAATTTGGCCATCTTGTATCAACCTTAAGCACTTGAGTTAAAACCTCAAACACTATTACTAGCACGAAACGTCTGTGGAGCGTGTTTTGCTCAATCTGCTTTCTCTGTTAAAATGGTGGGCTGCTAGATTGCCTTGTCTTGTTTTTTAAAGCAGTGAAATTGAGATGTAGAGTGGTCAAGCTAGTTTCACGTTTAGGAAGCAGGAGCATCTCGCCAATGGCAGAATCAAACTCAGGAACAGGTAAGTTGGCAGAACTCTAGCTCCAGGGGGGAACGTAATGAAACTGGCTGACCTAACGGTTTTTGTGGTGAGTTTTTGCTATGTATTTTATGTTAGAGAGTTATTACTCTCTTGGATTTAGGATTTTAATAGAAAATAAAATTGAAGTGTAATTTTAATTATACAAGTTCGAGTTTTTAAATGGAATCCATAAATAATCCCTTTATAGAAATACTTCTCAGATTTATTTTTTTTTATTTTCTGTTTTGATGAAGGCACGGGTACCTTCATACTGAGCTTTGCATTTGTTTGTTACTTAGTGGCTGTCGATTGCACATAATAGTACACAATTTGCCACTGGTGTCCTGCAGTTCCAGGAAAGATCACTTCTCTGTGTTAAACTTTCTGCTGTTACGCCGTCTCGTCTATAAATTAACCCGGTGCATTTACACCACTGCCAATAAATATCAGTCCCCTTCTTGAAATAACACGTGAAATCCATACTGCTATCCTTTACCTTCTGCGCCAAGGCAGAGAAACAAATAAAGTAAAGGTCCTGTCACTCCGTGACCTCCAAATGATGTTTAGATATGGTTAGAAGATCAGAATCAACTGACCTCAAAGAGCAGCTAGCTGCAGATCTATTCAATAAAAGGGAGCGAGGCCATTCAGTGAGTTACAGGTCAAAAGATCAATTCTCTAGTCAATATGTTTCTGAACATGGACCCAGCACAATGACTGACAGAACAGCAGTGATGTACTGAGGGAAGTACACAGCCCATGAATCTGGGAGAGGCCTGAAAGCAAACTTGAAGTGATCAGACCTATAAATTACAGAAGCGAAGCGCTGTCTCAGTATTGTGGCGAGTGTCACGATTGTGGTGCACAGTAGTAACTGCTTGTATGATAAAACAGAGTAAGCGTTACTGATGTAGACTCTAAAAGAGGAATTTGAGTCCACTAAACTCATTTAAATGGTGATACTGTTAAAAAGGACAAATGGGCACCAGAGGAAAGCTTAACACTGGAGTTTGTAATGACTGAAGTGAGGTTTGGCACACTGTCTTTTCAAAAGGTTTCTTGTAGCATTTCTTCTTGTTTTCCATGCAGTGTGTGGGCAGACATGCTGCAGTGTTGCAGACTCTCCAAGCTGTACCAGAAGCCATGTGTTTGGATTTTTAAGCTGCAGGCTTTAAAATTGGATTTGCATCTGTTTTGACTTAGGTTTTAAGTTTTTCATAGGCGTGATAGTTGAAGAATAAAATTTGGACGTTAATCATAAATGGTCTGAATGGAAAATGGAAAAGGAGAATGAAGAAACATTTCAGAATGTTGAGCTTAAGACCAGCTTTCAGTGGAAGAGTACAAAGATACAAAGCGCGTGCACTGATCGTACAGGAGAACATGCATGAAAATAATTCCAGCTTTAAGCTGTTTTTCATTGTGAGATGAATCACTGTGACTCCTGCTCTTTAGACCTGCTTGACAGATTTGCTTAAGAACATGTGAACTGAGAAAAGTGAAATTGTTCTCCTTCTTGTGTTTTGGGAAGGATACAGTACATAGAGATATCGTACAGAAATTATCTTTAAGACATGGATGCTGGTGGAGAGGTAGCTTTGCAATCAGATGCCCATAATTTTCTTTCACTGGTCTTACTGCTACATTTGGCTAGAGTTGCTCGCATTGGTTCCATTTATTTTTGGAGTTAGGGCCCAAATGTCTTGGACTTCAATTGATTCCAGCACTGGGATTTGTTCCTGTTCCCCCTCTTGGCTATAAAAAACCAACTAGACAAAAACAAACCAACCAACCAAGAACAAAAGCACACTGTTACAGAGGAAAAGGAGAGCAAAGAAGCTGGACTGGGATCCCAGAAATGGCTTAAGATTTGGCCTACAAGGATGTCATTGATTCTTGCTGTGGCTGAATGGGTCTACAGAGGGGGCTGTTTCTTCAGTAGGGTTTGAGAAGTGGAGTAAAAGCAAGGGTTGGTTTAAGCACAATTTCAGCAGAGTGGTGAGCTTGATGTTCTTTTAATGTGAGATACTTTTCAAAAATATTTAGAAAGGTGGAGATACTATTGATACGTATTCCTCAATGTTCAGAAGGGGTATAGTCAACTGGCATTTTATCTTAAAATTGTTAATGCTTAAGCTTCTGCAAAACTTGTGATATAACTGTTCTTTTCTGTGGGTTTTCTGCTCTGGTGTTAGTCCAGCCTATGAGATGAGACCCACTGCAAGTATTTCCCTCTGTCTAGTCTCAATCCTGTAAGTCTTCTTGGTGCTTGGCTTTTTCTTCCTTGTATGTAAAGCTTGTAATAAATGCAGTCCCAGTCAAAATGTTCTTCCATCGTTACCTTCTACAGCTTGGCAAAAGTCAGACGTTTAATAAAACATTGAAACTGTGTAATGCAGCACTTCACTTATGTTTTAGGAATAGTGTTACTGCTTTGCCAATATTATAACTCCTAATTTCTTAAGTGTACATTTCTCTAGCATCCCATCTTTTCCTTTAATTATTTTTTTTTTTTTTTTTTGAGCCTCATTCCGTTCTGTATATGCAAGCAATGAGCCTGTCTCTCACTGCAAACAGTCCTCTTCAAGTGGATGAGCCTTTTAGACCCTGAATGTAGAAGTTCAATGCTGAAAAGTGTTGGAAGTGGCCTGAACTCCTTCCTGCAGATGATTTCTTTCCCTCTCTTCTTTGTTTATTCTTCTTTTCTCCTTCTTTGGCTTTTGTTTTGTAAAAGATGCTGTTTCTGTACTAATTGCTGTACTTAAAACTTTCCGTCCCAAGATCTGCTTTAACCCATCTTTTGTAGTATAGTGTCCAAAGGAAGCTGACAGCTCTGTCGCCATTGGTGACCTGCCTCATATTAGTAGGTGTTTGCTTAATTATTTATAGTGCCTTGCATAAACTTAGTGAAACCACTGAAAATAAATTGGAAAGGGAAAAATCTCTGCATTGTGATCTGTTCAGTGATGAAGTTCCTGTTACGTGTACTTCAAGAGGAAGAGTATACCCCGAGAATCCGAAGCGTCAGACTTACGGCTTCCCCAGCCAGTGCAGCTATACGATATAACATGTGCAAGTTGGAAGAATTTTAGGTTTAGTGGATATTTAGCACTTTACATATAAAGGCATTGTGAAGGAATCGTGCACAGAAAGGAAAGGAGGGCCACTGAATCTACAGCTGGTTGCTTGTGCACGTAAACAGTTATTTGTGCCTGTGGAAGGGATGCTTGCTTGGGTAAGATAGCATATGCACGTGTGCATGAAATTAAGTGCAAAGACTTTAAAAATCTGGCTCCTAATCTATAACAAAATCTATTACTAACAGACCACGCTAGGCACTGCTGAGTCTAGTTCGAGGGATGCATTTAAAAAACCAGCTGTTCTAGGCTTACATTGCTTGCACTTTCATCATCCTTGATAATTCTTGTTTGCAGTGTCTTACGTATCGTACTCTGCACGTTTTCTTTTTGTTCTCGTTTGTTTTGCCATTACTATAGTTTGCAAAGTATTTGGCTTTGGAGAACATGCTAACACTGACTTAATATTTCTCAATATTCTCTAATACTCATCTTCTTTCCCCCCTTCCTTTACTCTTTTTAAAATAATAGAACAAAGCAAAAAAACCCCTGCAAATTACTTAGCTATCCTTACCCACCATGTTCTGAGCAAAATTAGAAGGGCATGCTGTGTTACATTATCAAAAAGTGAAAAGCAGCCATAAAGAACTATATATCTTTTTAATGATGAAAGGGCTATAATGAGAATTGATGAAATGAAATTAATGGTAATTTAAAATAATGTAGACATTCTAATAATAGTTGTGACAAGGTTGTAACAGTGCCTGGCTGGTTTTGTACAAGCTGAAGGGGACTCATGTTGCCGGTGGCCGAAAGGCTTTCCTTGGAGAGGAAAGCTGTGTGATTCTGGAGAAGATGTGGTTGTAGTGGGGGTAAATGGCTCGGCCAGAAGGAGCGGGCTGAGCGATGGCACACGTGGCCAACTTTGGGAACAGAGTGCTGTGCTCACAAACGTTGCATGTGAGTGGCTTTAAGAAGTTATTGCTTCTGGGTTTCTGGTGAGTTGCCTCCTTCAGACAAGATAGGGTCACGTAAAGCTACTTTTAGGTGGTTGGGTTTTTTTTCTGCTATACATTTCAAATTGCTTTACTGAGAGTGATACTGATGGTATTTTAAGCAATTTAAAATGTTGCAAGCGATACTTAAAACTAGATCAAAGAATACGGAGTTATTATGGATCAGAGGCAGTAACTTCTTTACAAAGTTCAGGTTTGACTGGCAAGTATTGGTGGCTACTCTCTAGATGTCCTGCTGTTAAGATACTCTGAAAGTCCACAGCTGGGCTGCCATCTGGAAAAGCTCTAGCACGTTGTCTAGCAGTCCCAGCTCAGATAGAAGCAGAGAGCTCTTGGAGATGCTTTTCCTCAATTTTTTTCTTCTAACAGCTAAAATCTCATTTGAATTTAAGATAATAGCCTGGATTTTTAAAGGTTCAGGTCCCCTTTGGATTTCATCCTACTGTACCTGATCCAGCTGTACAGGCAGTCTGTAATCAAGCAAAATCCAAAATGTACCACTTAGCTGGGGAAGCATACACCTTCTAGCCTACTTTCCTTCCCAGCCCACCAAGGATGCAGAAGACTCTCAAAACTTGATATTATGGAACTTTGAATTAGTTCTCTCATACGGACTGTGAGCTCAATTAGGACAGGTACCAGAGCATCAGGAACACACTGGAGAACGAATGCAGGAGAAAATCAAATCAGTGAACCCAACAAAGTTTATGCCTTGTCCCAGATTGTCTAAACGTGCCTACAGTCTTTCGTCTTGTATCACAGTTTGTATGGTCTGTCAGGTGAAAAACATCATCGGTAATCTTAAAAGCCATCACCCTGCAGGAAGCGAGTGCTGCATCCCAGCTTACACGCTCCAAATAAGCACAGATCCTGCAGCAGAAACACTAAAATCAAGAGACGAGCCATCCCAGGATTTGAAGCTGCCTGGAGCGCAAACAGGAATCAGTAATTCAACAGCATGCGTGGCAAAACGATGCGCTGAGTTTTCTTGAGGGTTTTTGGTTTGTTTGTTTTTCTTCTAACAGGAGTGATTATCATTAAATTAAAAGTGAGTTCTAGAAGAGTTTATTTTAGACCGTTATAGTGTAAACTATTTTTTTTTTTTTTTTAGCTGAAGAGGAAACAGAAATGAAGGTTAGAATAAGAAAAAGGTTTTCTTTGTAATATAACATAATTTAGCAGAAATGCTTTCAGATGGTTCAGCTTCAGCGCCAGAGATTAGTTCCACTGGCGATATAATAGCAGCCTGTAGCTCTTTTTGTGCGTGTGGAAGGACTGTCCTTGATATTTATTTTAAAAAAATAATTAAAAGCAATTGTCTGATGTGACAGCTGGTCAGTGGGAGGGAGGAGAAGGCCAGGTGAGTGTGTGCAGATGACAAAGTGAGAAAATAACCTTTGGGATATTATGGGGTGGACGGATTGTGATTAAGGTCCAGCTGCTTTCAAGAAGTTACTGCTTGTGAGCTACGCTGTGGTAACAGACCACATGCATGTATTAAATCCACCCCTGCTGGAGGGCAGAACATGTTAATCTGAACTTCTTAGAGTGAACTTGTGTCCTCAGTGTAAGTGGCAGAATTGACATGGATGCAGCACTGCATGCACTATGCTTGGACAGACATGGGTATCAGGTGATATGTTTGGGGCCATCTCGACAGGCAGCACAGGAGCACTGATTTAACTCCATGGATTTGCTTCAGAGTAACTTGGAGAGAAGTTTATCTCTGTGTGTTTGTAAAGGTTAGTTTGAACTCGGGACTGATTCACTAAGTTTGCTTTCTGGATTGTGGGGGTACTGGTTTGTTTTGCTTTGTTTTATTGCACGCGTTCTGTTCGAATAACCATTGCCAGCGCGAAGCTACTGGCAGTGACATCCAAGATGATGAGCCTGTGGTAAGGTGAATGCTCTGCAGTCCTTTGGTCATGGTCCCTGCCAGCACTGGAGTTCATCGTGCTGGGGCAGCTGCTGCCTCGTGGCATGAAACGAAGCCGTGCAGTCTCGGTTGATGGAGGGTTTGAATGGGGGGGTGTTCTAAGCAAGGGGAGAAAGGGGCCCCACAAGCAACGTGAGGGTGCATAAAAGACATATTGCAGTTTATGGTGTCTAGGTGCCCGCCTGGAGAGGAGAGAGCTTAGGAACAAGATAAAAAGACTGAAATTCTGCTCGACTCTGGTATAAGATAAAGACTGTAGTAGTGGAAGGATTTAAATGGGGAGGGCAGCTGTTATAGCCCCCAGTTGTACATATTTTATCCTGAGGCACCATTTGGTTTAATAAAATTTAGATCTAAGGCTGTCCTTAATCTATCAGTTTCTTAAGACTTAATTATAAAGGTTATACTTTCAAAGGACAAAAGCATTATTCATTTGTCTGTTCATGTCTTCCAGGTTTATCTTGCAGATTATGGACTTTCCTACAGATATTGTCCCAATGGGAACCACAAACAGTATCAGGAAAATCCTAGGAAGGGCCATAATGGGACAATAGAGTTTACCAGCATAGATGCCCACAAGGGAGTAGGTAGGTTTCTTTTTTGTATTTCAGAGAAGTGATTACAGAATGAGTAATCAGGCCGTGAGAGCTGATGTATACGATAGAAGTAGTCCTGGGGATTGCTTGGGTTGATCAGACCCTTGTGTGGTGACCTCTTCTTGTACCTGCGAGCGCTTCTTCAGTGCTGGTGGGGAGGGAGCAGCACGATTTAAACTGAAAGGCTGCTGCATGTGTGGTATGGGAAGGGGGACTGAGATGGCCTTAAGAAAAGCTCACCATTAAGCTCAATTCGTTCATTCTGGGAGCACTGGTTTGTGTCACTGTACTCTAGAGACAGAGGCAGTGTTTGTTAATGTCGCATTGTCAAGGAAAAATGTTTCAAGTTTGCGCTGTCCTTTAGGGAGAGCTGTGTCTGAGTGTCACCATCTGTGTTGTAAGAGGATTTTTCAAGTTATTTCTCCTTCTGCAAGGAGAAAAACCTCTTCTGAAGCCATAAAGCGTTAACTTTTTGAAATCTTTTTCCAGTAGCCTTTCATATATCTTACTTATTTAAACTCACTTTGATGGTATTGGAAACACATTTGCAGGTAAATTACATACATAGTCCTTTTATTGGATATTGATTGTACTGCCTTGCATTCCAAGGCAGACTTAATTCAACAATTCCCTAATTAGTTAAAGTCATAACCTATGTCTTGTATTCATTTACCATTAATTAAACCTTAGCTGTTTATTACACCGCAGTCCAAATCCAATAGCAGACCCATAGAGCCATGGAAAAGGGAATGGGAGGTCAATATTGAAAATATATGGTGCAGAGTCCCACTGATGGCTGCATTGTTCACAATCAATATGGTCAATGCAACACAAGTTTCTTAGTTGCTATGTCAGCAAGACAAAAAGTCAATTCTAATGTTATGCCAGTGAAAAAATGGTGATTATTGAAAAACTTTGACTCTTGCTACAAAACAGTGTTTTTGTTAACTTTTCTTCCCCTTAATCCCCCCCCCCCAAGATCTTCTCAAACAAAAGGAATGGTTTTCTGTTCTCAGTTTGGCTGGAATCGCAGCGTCACGAGTGATAACTGTAGAAATTTGTGCTTGTTAATAGCTGCTGGAGTGTTACCTTAAACTAATACTTTCTAACGAGTTTTAGTTGGCACAAACAACTGTGTATTATTGCTTTTTCTATTAAAAGGGCCATTGACCATGTAATGTAGAGGGTCTTGATAATTTGCCGGCACTGTTAAAAACCTGCGATCGTTTAACTCTGGTCATTAGGAAAAATGAAATCAGACTGTCAAGTATTTGCCGCTAAAAGAATTGCACGGTTTCACCTTCTAAGAAATACTTGGTGATGAAGAGGGCACCTGTGTCAGCCTCTTCTAAGCAGCCAGAGCATCCAGTGCATTTTGACTGGCTTGTTTTCCTGATACTGAGAGGTACGTCTGCGTACTAGCATTTTATGTGGGCACTGTGAGTACTTGGGGTTCAGCAGTTGAATAGTTACAGCAGCTACCTGCTCTAGTAGACTGTTACCTGTGGGTGAATGCTTGATTACAAGACTGGTAATTGCTTTTATTTGAAAGGAGAAGGAAATTTTAATGGAAATGTGTGGCAAAGCATGCGTGTATTCAACCGTAAGTTTTTTTGTCTTTAGCAAGCTTGTGGGTTAGATTGCTTTCTTGAGTAGCTCAAGCCACGCTGGAACTGGTGAAAGCTGGCAGACTCTAGAAAACAAAATGCTCAGAAAGGTGGATTGAGGGGGTGCTCCCCCTATCCTACACTTAAAAAATATATACTTCTTAAGAGCTGCAAACAGAAAGTCTGCAGTTTTTTTTTCTCTTGCCTCTGCCAGAAAAGCCTGCAGAACATGATATCTGGTGTGTTGCAAAGAATCCAAACTGTTGGTCCTGAGTGTCTCGGCTCTGACTTTGTAACAGCTTGAATCCATTAAGGTCAGGTTACCGGTTTCTTGTATGCAGCAGGTCTCTCAGCGTCCCAGGAAAAACATCCATCTGCAGTGACTTCTGCCAGAGATTCCCCAGATCCAGATGGCGAAATGCAACGACTGGTTTCGCTCATCTCGTATCTCGTTGTGAGCTTCAGATTTGCAGAGATCTTTCAAGAAGCTAAAGGCCTCCAGCAGCTTTGCACAGGGCTTTGCTCAGCAATCTCCTTTACTCCCGACGTATGATTGAGTCTCTCCAGCGCGGTCTCAAGTACCGAGTGAGAGGGGCTGCTCTTCTGAGAAGTGTTTAAAGACTACATTACTGTTGCCAAATTACAGCTGCACAGACAGCCTCAGTTCTGGTGTTACCCAAATCTCCAGCATGGAATATTTTTTTTCTTTATTTGAATGCTCTCAGACTGTAGTTCATTTTTTTTAAAGTGTTATTTTATATAAATGAGATCCTTTCCGGAGGGCATTTTCTGAGTGCATGTAGCAACACAAATGTATTTCAAACCTTAAAACCTCTAAATAAGTACCAGTTGCTGTATTGAGGCAGACAAATGAGAACATTTTGACTTGCTCTGGTTTTATTCATAAAGTAGCTACCTGAATATATGCAGTGATTTAACAGGCGTGCTGAAACTTAAAACAAAATTATGAATTTGTTGCTTTCAAAAGTGCCTCTTGGCAATGCTTGAAGCTGATAACCTTCTTGCATAAAGCCAATCAAATGCATCCACTTCCTACTAATTTAAATCAAAACTGGTGTTTCCCTAGCTGAATTGAGAGATTAACCCACCTGCATGCCTATTTATTCCCCTAGCTCGCTGTGGGGCTCATCACTTGTAGAAGTTATGCAGTTTACTGAGATCCAGAAAGTTTCACTTTTGAGTGGCACAATTAGTCCATGTTTGTCCAATAGCCTCTGGGAAGGGTTCAGTTGGATGTGCCATTCTTAGAGCAGATGTGAACTGCATCTTTAAGCAGGTTCACTTAGTGTGTGCCAGCGTGACCCGTTAGTGGCTCTGTGCTGGAACAGAAGGGGAGTTCCCCTGAACTGGGAATGGCAGGGAGGAGCTGAACAAGCTCCCTGCTTGTTCCTTGGCTCTCCATGCTGGTTTTTAGCTTTTTCAAGAATTGCACGGTTCACGTGCTCCCCATCCATTGTGTGGATGCCTATCTATGCAACCTGGTCTAGGGAGCCTGCTTTGGCAGGGGGCTTGGACTCAGTGATCTCTAGAGGTCCCTTCCAGCTCCCACAGTTCTGTGATTCTGTGTGCAGGCCCTGCAGGCTGGCTCTCCTGTGCTCTCTGGGGTTTCTGAACTTGTTGGATGTTTGCAGGTATTCGCCAAAGCTGCAGCTGCATCCTGCCCATGCCTAGAGTTCAGCCAAGCCTCTTTGCGAATGGTACGTGGCCAATAAGCAGCACTGAACGTGGCGTTGTTCTACTGGCTTTGTTAAATTAACCTCCCTTTCACTGCAGTGCAAATTCCATATGGCACAACTGCACTGTTAGTTTTAGCGTAGCACTTGAGGGTATTCATTGTATTCATTTTTAAAGACCATTCTATATAAACTGTACTGCGTTCTCTGTTGATTGATAATTAAAGAGAATTATATCCGTGCCCAGTGTATGTTTAAAAAATTGTTATATAGTGTTAAAATGTAATATTTGGATCAATGCCTCTCATGGATTTCTGTAGATTTTCTACTCGCTGAGGCATGCAGTCAATACCTAATTTCTCTGGAGATATACTGCGCTTAACATATTGAGTTTTTTTAAATACTCCAGTCCTGTGCCTTGAGTGTGTAAGACCAGTTTTAATTTGCTATCGTTGATGAGCGTAAGACTATGAACCATCTATGCTGAATTCCCTCCAGCGTATGTTTTTTTTTTTTTTGCCATAGATTTCCAGATAACTCTCCCCTTCCTTTTAACAAACGTTGCGCAGGAAGTTAATGGTTCCTCATGGAGCAGAGCCACTACCAGATTCCTTGCAGGACCGATGTCTGCATCTGAAAGACAGCAGCAGTGACTTTTGACAGGCGTGAGGCTGAGCAGAGATCTGCTGAAGTTTGCTCACTAAGGGCTGCTTGGCTAGTCCTGTGCTGGGGGAAGGCAGTTGCAGCTCTCCTGGATGCCGCATTGTAGCCGGATCTTTTTACCCTTCCCTCTGGGTTGCTGCAGCCTGCGCTCCTTGCAGTGCATCCCAGCGTTCGTATGCGGTGTTGGTACGGGGCGTGCAGCGTTGGGCTGATGGCAGAGACAGCTCTGCAGTTCTTGTTTTCCCCACGGATCTGACAGAGCTGTTGTTGTTTGATACTAAAAACATAGCTCGGTGCTTGTCCGTTTTCCCTTTTCTGTTACATGCAAGGGTTGACTTTGAATATCTGCAGGGCTCATTTTGCGAGGAGGGATGTGCAGGAATATAAGCATCCGTGCCTGGAAAGAAATTCCTTCTGAGCCTGCATGGCTTCTAGAGAACTTCAGCTCTAAATGGCTCTGGATCAAGAGGTTTATTTGGCGTCTGTCCATGTGTAGCTAGGAGTCAGAGGGAGCCCGCTGCATTTCTTGTCGGTCACATGAATTATTGATTAGCTGCACTTTGGTGTGTGCCTCCCAAAGACTGTGTGCGGGACAGACTGCAAAATCTGAAAATGAAAGGAAAATAGAACTGATAGAAAATGGGTGGCACTCTGCAATGTGAAATAAATAAAATGATGTTTTAGTGTCTGAGTGTCGGATTGGAAATGTGTCCACAGCAGAAGAGGGAGCAGAAGGTCATGGTAAGTAAAGGCAGAGTCAGGCTTTAGCAAGGAAAAGAAGGAAGATGGAATAGGTTCTTAAAACCACTTCCATAAGCTTATTCTGTCCTGCCAGAATGGTCAGAAGTAGAAAAAACAAGATGTTGAGCATCACCACCTTCCAGCACAGCTGATGAGCATGGCTTGAAATTAGCAGTTTTCTTTAATTTTGGTTTCTCATGCTTTACACCATTACTTAAACTTCTCCCCACCAAATCAGGACGCTTCAGCACATCCCATCTCACCAATCCTGGTTTTTATTCCCTCCCTGTCTTTGAGGATCACAGTTTGGGAGTATCTGGCCTGCGGGACGTGCTAGCTCTCGTTGTGCTCAGGCGTGGCAGGACAGAACAGCAGTGTCACTGCTTTTGTGGCTCTTGAGGTGAGTGACATGGCTGCCATGCAGGGACTGCATCCAGTGGCTGATGGGCTGACGTTGATGTGGGGGCAGCTGGCCAGCTGTGGTCATGCCTTTGGGAGGATGCGAGCCCTCAGCACTGAGGCTGATGTTGCCTCTTCGCCCACCTGTGGTGAGCTGAGTGCTGGAGAGTCCCTGCTGCATCCTGTCTGCGAGCAGCAGAGGATCTCTGCCAGCTCTACTTGTGTTCCATCCCTCTCAGCCCTACAACTGCATAGCTGTGGGATTCGAGTTTGGGACAGAGACCAGAGCTGGCATAGAGTGAGTTGCTCATTGCCATGCCCCAGATTGAGTTATCTGGAAGAGGCGTAGTCCAATTGTGGCAACGCAGCGTTTGCACTGGATTCATTTTTCTTTGTGGTTGTTATCAGTGACTGCTTCTGCAAGGTGCCAAGTAAACTGTGCAGAACCGTGCACGAGGGAAGGAGAGACCGCCCCAGCCCCTGCTGGCAGCTGTCCTGCCCGAGGCTGGGTAACTCTGTGTAGATGGCCTCCAAGCACGGCCATTCACGGAGCTTCTTTGCTTAGCTGTATTTACCTAACCCGTTTCCTGTAGCCATCCATTTGATTTGATTATTCACTGTCCTGCTGCACTGAGCTCCGTGAGGCGAACCGATGGGCTGGGGAGGCCGTGCTTCATTGCTGGGTTCGTTGGTCCCATCCTTCCTCAAAGCCGAGTTTGGAAAAAGAGAAGTGTGCCCCTTTTAGCTCGTTCATTGAAATATAGTAACGATACGTTTGTACCATAATAACCTTTCTCCGTGGTCGTGTTAACACTCCTTTCCTTTATGGGCTTTTGGATTAATGGCCGTGGTGTCAGTTGTGTTTGTTTGTGACCGAATATGAATTCGTATGCGGTAACGCCAGTGAGGATCGAAGGTTCTGCTGCGTGTAGATACGAGACGAGCAACTAAAAATGATCTTTTTTTTTTTTATGAAAAGCTTCCAATTTGAAGAAATGCTAATGGCGAAACTGTAATGCAACAGTGCTAATTAAAAATAATAGAAAAACATTTCATTGATTGCTCATTAGCCTCCTAGATCCTTAGAAAAGGCCTGAGAAAGTTAGCTGCGTGAGGGCCATAGAGGAAAACTCCCATTTCTATGCGGTTTTAAGATGAGTTTCTTGGGAGTAGTGTAGCATTGAGAGCGTAGAGCGGCTCGTGTGATATCATTTATGTTCTATTTTGAAATAGTAATCTGAATTTATATTAGGGCTCGGATAGCTGCCAAATCCAGTATACAAAGATACCTAGTATATTTTCTTCTCAGGGTGAATTGCTTCAGTTACTTTATTCTGAGTTATTGTTCAACCCTATGGCTGCGAGCTGAGTATATGTTTGTAGTGCATATAAAACTTCTGGTGGCCTGACTCTGATTTCACTGGCGTGGCTGTTAATTCACTGACTTCAGTGGAGTCGGTTCTGATTTATTTGGCAGGAGTGAGGACAGAATCAGGCCTCAAATCTTCAAATAAAGAAAGCTAAGCTATGAAAATATAGTGAAAGAAAATACTGCCAACGCGTTCTCATTAGATAGTATTTCATATGAGGCTAAAATAATAACAATAAAAGAAGTCCTGGTTAATAGACGAAAAACCAAGTATCTATTCAGAAAGGAGGAAAAAATCATGAAGTCTGCAGAAAAATAAGAGAATTTAATTTAAGTATTGCTTTGAGTACATGCTCTTATAGCAGTGACAACTTATCAAGCAGAACTGTTGCGTTTCTGCCTGGCTATCACATTTAAAATGAAGCCAGATAGACTTCTGTGTTGATGCTGACCAAGAATTCCTGTGATCCCCAGTTGTATTAGCAAATTTATTTTTTCAAGTCAACTTACAGTTAATATCTATGTGTTAATGCTTTGTTTGGGTGCAAATCTAATTACTTCATTGATCGCAGCTCATATTAATTCCTTAAAGATGAGTTATTTGAATGCATTTTTCACTAGGATCGAGGTGATGTCAGATGTGAGGACGTTAGTGCGCTGAGCTGAGAAAGGAGCAGAGAGGAAGAAGCAGCTGCACCAGTCAAGTAATCACATGTTGACATTTTCATGTGGATCTATGAAAAACACATGTAGACGTCTTTCAGTAGCAACGCTTGCAGTGACCTGGGAGATGAAGTGATGTGGGAATTCACCATCTCCCTGTAAAACGTTTCCCCTTTTGCTTTCGGTGATGTACGGCATCGTTACGGGGGCCTTTGTTTCTTTCCGGCTGGCTCCTGTGGCTTTAGGAACGTGGGCAGGTTTGCCTTTATATATTCTGCGGAAGCTCTGCTCTAGAGCTGGCCTGGGAAAGGCGGAAAGATCCCAGTGAGATGGGCAGGTAGCTGAGCACGGCCCAGCTGTAACCGTGGAGCACAGCGTTGTCCAGGGGCCGTTTTGTCAGAAGACCGCTTGTTCAGGTTAGCTCCTGGAATCTCGTTGACTTGGCATGACGTGCAGATCGGTATCAATTAGTTCCTCAGTGGCCAAAAGGGTCCCGTTGTCATTTTGTCAGTTTTTCTCTACGGGCCACGTGACGTAGGCCATCTTACGTGAGCAGGTGCCGCAGAAGCGTTGTGTGAAAACCAGAGGATCTGCAATCAGAGCACTGGTTTGTACGGTTATAATCTGGAATTGCCATAATGGGGGAAAAAGGAGTTGTGAACGCATGTGTATGAATGGGATTGTTCCACGGTTAACAGGAGATTTATGGCTGAAGAAATCACTACGGAGCAGCAAGTGGTGGAGATTGTGTTTTTATTTTAATACGAGAGCCAAGCCTTGCATTAGGACATGGTTGAATTTAGTGTAGAAAATAAACGACCCCCGGGGGACGGCGTAGCGTTGTGTTAGATTGAAGAGCCTTTAATAACCCCATAGTCTAAGAGCGCTTAAGATAGAGAATGCATAAGAAGTTATCTTCTGCTTTTACAATAATGCGGGCACGGTAACAAGAAACAGTTACGATGTGTTGGCGTCGTCGCTTTTAGCAGATGACTTTTTAAATTAAAAGATAAGTTCGCTGAGTGACTTTCTGGAATTTAATGAAGGCCCATAAAATATGACATCTGTTTACAGCGGGATTAGCAGCACCGTGCTCAACTACCAGTCTTTGCTCCAGACAAGGGGTATCGAACAAATCTGCAATCTTCTTTCATTCGTGCTAGAGTTCAAACTCGTTTTGGAAAAGCGTGAATTTAACTTCTGCATCTGTCTTTAATCTTGATTAACAGTTTCTGGTTTTGCAGGTTGCATGCTGTCTTGTCTTGGCAAACTGTAAGGCAAATGTGCACAAGTACATACTGCAACAATTCCTGCTTGTTCAGTTCTTTTGAGCTTAGTTTTCTTTGACTAGCAGTAAGCAACAGCAAATGGGTTAGTACTGCAGCTTCCCCTTGGAAAAAGTCGATCTATCGATGAACTTCAGTTACCTATTTTTTCTGCGTGGGAGGTTATTTGAGGATGGGTTTAGTTTTGGATTGAATTATACCTACTGTATTTACATTCTGTAGTTAGTATATCCATTTGGGTTGTGCAGGATGAGGGTAAGTTCTTCCTGAAATAATTTCCTGTGTGGAAACAGTAGTGGTAAATGCATAGAGAACTTGATAAGTGTATTTTAGCCTGTGCCATGGCTCTCCTCTGTGCAAACAGTTCATGGTACTCGCAGGCAGGCAGCTTGGGCGTGCAGATGTACACTAGATGGCAGTTTTGTCCTATCTTCCGAGCACCAATAGCTCTGTAGTAGAACAGGAAAGGCCATCAGTGTTTAGTCTGCGCTCGCAGGGTCCCTGCATGACCAGTGTGGACCCCATGGACTTCCTGCAACATGTGTTAGCAATTTAGCAGCAGACATTTATTTCTTTGTTTTACTGCTTGGCTCTTTGAGAAAGTGTTGGTACTCAGTTATGGGCTGTCTGGATCATGTCAGAGGCCATGGGGATCAAGTCCATGTGACAGGCCAGACTGAGGAAGGATGAAGTTGGAGGAGGTGAGGAAAGTGACCCTTACTTCAACAGTAACAAGTCACTGCCTGTCTGTGGACTGTGGCCAAAAGCCTGGGTGTTTTAGGTCTAACGCAGCTGAACAAACAAAACACTTTGCCCATTTGGCTTTTTCATATTTCATCTACAGTAGTTCAGTCAAAGTCTTTTCTATTTCCTAAGAAGAAGTTCTTATTCTTCATCTTTTTTTCTCCTTCATCTTTTTTTCTCCCTCCCCCCACCCCCCTTCTGTTTTAGCCCCGTCCAGACGAGGTGACCTTGAAATCCTTGGCTACTGCATGCTGCAATGGTTATGTGGGAAACTGCCCTGGGAGCACAACCTGAAGGACCCCGTAGCTGTCCAGACTGCAAAAACAAAGTAAAAACAAAACGACACGCGTACACACGCACATGTCAACATTCTTGTCACTTCACAGAGCGAGCCTGGGAAGGACGGCCGCGCATCCTGCAGGGTATCACCTTACAAGAAAGATTCTCCTTAATTCAGAGATGTTAGGAGCAGTTAATGGTGTGAACGCTCCCCAGTTTTTATGTATGTATGGCTGGGGAGATGCGATAAACCCAGCTGCACAGTCCGGTCATTTTTGTCTGCCATCTATTTTTTCAATGCCCTTTTTCTCAAAGCAAACACTCGTGAATGAGCACGTGCCTTACTGCACACCTAGAAGGATGTTACAGATTGCCACTATGGTTGCTTTGTAGAAACTATGGTACAAAAGTCTCTTGGAAGTTTCCTTTCACATTTGCATTCAAGGTATTTAACTTTCCATTTGATACCTATTTTTTTTTTTTTTTTTTAGCTGTTTGATGTAGGTTTTTAAATTTATACCAGTGCCTACTGCCGTTACATTTAAATACCAGCATACTAAATAACTGGTGTAAAGTCTTTTCTTTTTCCCGGCATGACTCATTAGAGCTTACTAAAGCAACCGAGTGCATTAGTGTTTTCTTTCACTGTTTTCACAGTTGGGACTTGAGAGAGTTAATTGCATGTGGTACGGTGTTGCCTGCAGAAGGCTATACAGAAGAGCATTTATCCAGCAATGTAACATCACAATTGGAGGAGGCAGCAAACTTTTAAGTAGGGCAAGTCACAACAGAGGTACACAATGGGGAGAGCTGATCCACAGAAATCAATCCACAAATTCAGTGTGGCATCGGCTCTCGGCAGAGAAGAAGGTCAGCCTGCAGACTGCGGATAATACAGATTGCATCTGTAAATGTTGACATCCTACCTTATGTTTAATATTTCTCCTTTAGAACCTCTGATCGTTACACAACCCCCCGCAAGGTAACACTTACACAATTCAATGTTCAATCAATTTAATCAATCAAGTTGCTTCGCTAATTCTTCCCTTGTGATTAACCCTTAATTCTTCCCTTGCAATCGCTCGGATTTTTAGGATGCCAAGCAAACAGATGCTTAGGAGGAAATGCACAGAAAATGATAGATTAGATTAGCAGCGATACCCTCCTAGTCTAATTAATTAAGTACCTTGGTATCAAGTAATGTTCCCCTTTAACTTACCTTATTTTTCAGAGCCTGAGCTACTTTCCAAGGCTAGAAATAGAAAATCATTGGGATACATGTGTGCACCCAGTTGCTTATCTGTCACTAAGTACGTTACCTGCCCAGGCAGATCGCTTCTGGGCACACCAGGCTCTTGCTGTGAGTGTGTGACTGTGGGGAAGAAGGGCCAGGCCTGGAAGGTGGGATGCAGTTGAGAAGCAGGAGTCAGAGCAGGACTCAGATTCTATTGTTCACAGCTGCTGTCAGCCTTCCCTTACACTTTCTTAAGCCTCTTCTACCAGTAACACTGGGACAACGAGGCCACTGTGCCAAACCCGTGGGTTTCGTTAAGGGCTGCTGGTATACTTGAGTTCAGAAATGTTCATGCTATAACTGGAGTGGGGTCTCTCTCTGAATTGGAATTTAAGCTAAACTAAAGGAAAATGTACACATTTAAATGTTTCCTTTCCCCAAAGTAGAAAATCATACCTGTGATACTAGAGAACAGCTCCCGGTGAGACCAAGGGTCCATCTGGCCTTGTGTCCTGTTTTGGAGGGTGCTCAAGAGACAAAATATTAAGAAGGAAAAAAAGAAAGCTGGTCTTCAGCTTTCTCCTGCTGGCAGCACTTGGATGAAGCTGGGTTCTCAGTGAAGCTGCTGCATACCAAACCAACTCATTTTAAACGACTGGGTAACTAGATGGTGGCACTGAAGGTTATTTTCTGCGTCCTCTGATTTTATGCATTTGAGAACGTACCTTGTTCCTGGTCAGTGGGCCTTCCTTAAAGAAAGCAGAGGATCCTCTGACACCATTAACAGCTCAAGTAATAGATTTCACCCAGGAAAAAGGGGCTGGTGCATTTGCAGGCTCCTACAGGTGCTAAGGGGTTTCCTGCTGCTCAGAGAGCTGGTGGTACTTCACCCAATTCCTAAGGTGGGATTTGTTCTGAGCTCCAGTCTTCGTTGTTACTGCTGTTTGTGGGTAGATAGAAAGTAGATCTGCGCCCTTGCCCATTTCTTATTTTGTAAGTGCACAGCACTCGCAGTTGCTTCACCTCCCTCTCCCTCTCTGTCCCGGCCGTGCCTGCTTGTAATTGTGACAGCCAGCACCCAGCTGTCTGTGAGCTGTATGGCAGGAGGAATCTGATGTTCAAGTACTACCAGCAGACCAGAGCTGCTGCTTAATTTTCAAATCACAAATATTAATCACTAAGCTGAAATCAGAACAAGTTCAAAGGATTTTTTTTTTTTTTCCTCTTGCTGGAAAGCTTAAAATAACTGCAAAGAAAAACATAGAAGCGCGGTCTTAGCTGTAAATCCGGTCCTGCTGAAATCAGCAGCCTCCAAAGAGTTAAAAGTACAGCTGGAAAGGGGAGCTCTTGTTTTAAAAGCAGTGCTGTGAATCATAAGCTATCCTGGAGGTCCACTCCCTTTGGAATTGAGACTTGCTGTCTACCTAAAATCCCAAATGAAGAATCACCTGCTCCAAAACCACATTAAATTGTTGTGCTCTCATGTTGTTTCAGACTTATGGATGAGCTCCCAGATTCGGTGATGGAATGGAATTCTTCTGGAAGCAGCTGCAGTAAGTGTGCTGACAGTGTGTACCACAGAGCTCTGCAATCTGTTACATAAAATACTTAAATGTCTTACTCTATTTGGGGGAAGCAGAAGAAAAATAAAAATAGTACAAGTGTAACCAGCTCTTCCCTTTAAAATATTGAACTTAATTGCCAAGCTTCGACACCTTAAGGCAGATGGGTTCATGAGGCCTGAGTCCATGCAGTGTTACCAGTCTTAGGAGAAAGCAGGAGTATCCGAGTCAGCGCCACCTGAACTTTCCTGATGTGCATCAAGTCTAGAAATCAAACCTGGCTCTCAGCTCCTCCCTTCCTTTTTTGTCCCCATACTTCTTTGATACCCTGTCCGCATCCTTAGCGTCTTCCCCTAAGCTTCCCTCTCTGCACGCCTGTTTACTCAGTGTGTTAGTTGAGTTCTGAGGGGAAGATGGCTGCGACGTCTTTACTGCACGTGGAAGAGGCTAAAGCTGAGGTGTCCACTGTCAGCAGCTTCTTACAAGGTTTGGCTCTTTCTCTTGCCAGATCCAGGAGTACACGTTTGGTGGTGGCAACGTGCAATAAAAGCTGAGGGACGAGGGAATTAGTAAAGAAATCTCTACAATGCTCCGAGATACGCTCCGTATTAAATAGGGTATTAAGACAGCAAATAGTACAAAACAGAAGTAATTCAGGAAGGGCTGCATTCAGGGCAGTTTTCCCTTATCCTATTTGTGTAAAATTTGGCACTCGTGGAAGCTCTCTGAACGCATATCTGTCCAGCAGAATAACTCACCCTGCAATATCTGCGGTTAGCTGATAACGGGCTAGTTACATAATGCTCATTGTGAGATTGTATGTCAGACTCATTAATTTAGGGTGTAATTTAATTTAACTAATATTTCCGACTTCAGTGGAATTGGATCGTGCCCTTTATGTACAAGCTTAAGCTTAAAGCATTTTTATCTTGAAGGCTTGTATACTGCAAGGGCAGAAACTAAATTTCTGGATGCTGTGGAATGCTGGTCACTCTGCAATACCCAATTCTCGATGCTTAATGATACTTAGTGATTAAGGACACTTAGTGCTTTTATTGCAGGAGCTTCTGCTGCTGCTTTCCTGCCTTGTCCCATAAGCAAGCACTAAGCAGACAGTGCAGACACGGAGCACCAAACTTTCAACCCCCACGAGCGGCGGTACAAAAATCTTCATCTCATCTGTGAAGCACGATGCAGTGACGTAAGGGATTTTAGCCACAGGGAATCCAAGCTGTTCAGGAAGGAGTGACTATCTGAGAAATAGAGTAATTGCCTACCAAAGCTTTATTGCTCAGTGTTCTGAGTTTGAAAAGGCAAATGAACGCATAGTTCATATCCTGACCTGTGTCCTTCACTGAAATACAAGAGTAGCACAGGGGAAACATCGCACTTCCTACAAAAGTCAGCTGTCAGTGTCTAGGTTTTATTTCTGCTCTTCTTTTCGTAGTATTTCTGCATTTGAATGATTGGATCTGCATGCATATTTAGTAAGCTTTTACTTCTGGGATTTTACTAGGTGCTGATAGCTGGTGTGGCACTGCAGTTTTCGGATACACTTGAGTTGTTGACTGAAAGAAAAGTTTAATCTACCCCTGTATGTTTTCCCTAAGCATTATTTTTGCACATTCAGTGGTGTTCTTGTTAGAACCACTCAAAAGTGACTGCAAAATAATACTGCTGTTAGACTGCATTAGTATGCGATCTCAAAATGAACATTGGTCAAACTATCAGAAAACAAAATTTTGTCCTTCACCAAAGCGTTCTAAGGGTCTCTATAGAGATTACAATAGAGCGGTTGAGACTAGTTAATACTTAAAGTCATATTATGGTCCTTCAAGTATAAAATACTTTATACGGAAGGATCCACCATTTGTCAATAGTTTTGATGAATGATTGTATTTGGATAACTTAGGCTACCACATGAATTACTGCACACGCAGAACAAGACGCAGCGCAGAAGGGTTAGCTTGCTTATCCAAGCCTGTCTTTTCCTTTTCTCATCTCCAAAAGACAAGATATTGTCTGCTCTGCTTTGAGTGGTGTCTTCAGCTGAAATGTTGTCATCTTGTTTGGCAGCGTAGGGTTGGCATCCATTTTGGAATGAAATGCTTTCTGACGGCCTAGGCCTACACCAAGTGAAATTTGCGTTTGAAATACGTTCCACAGGTGAACTGTCCAAGTTTTTGGTGCGTGTTTATGGCTTAGCTTACGATGAGAAGCCAAAGTACCAAGAGCTTAAGAAAATCTTGCTGGATGGACTAGAGTTGAGCGGAACTCGCTACGATGGCCCGCTGGAATTTTCCACTGCAGGACGCCCGCAGAATCACTGTGCCGCTAAAGCGTCAAAAGTAAGTAAGACAGCGTGGGGGTTATGTCTGAAATCTCCCGCTTTAATTGTTGCCTTTTATTTTGTAGAAGAGGAAATAGTTTAAGATCGCAAAATGGGACTGACGCAGCAGTTCTTTTTGCCTTAAATACACCGTGTTTGTTAATTCCTGTTTCCCCTGGCTTTGCTAAAAAGTGGGATGTCAACCCTTAAGGAGGAAGAACTGTCATGAGTCCTTTTGACCTCCAGCCTCTCACTTCAAAGCAGTAGGTCTGCAGAGAATGATTTACTTTCAGGATAATGGGGAAGTCAAGGACTTTGTTCGCCAGCATCTTGAGGACGAGCCTGGATGCCAGGTTTCTCCTTCTTTCCAGATTAAAAGCAAAGCTACCTTTATTAGTGAAAGCGTTTAATTCATTTTCTTGCTTTCAAACTGTTCTTTGTCATTTGCCTTTATACTCCTGCAGCCACTAACGTGGAGGAGGTATTATTCTGGGATTTAACTGTGTTATTGGTATGCAGCGATGCACCAACACGGAACTTAAAAACTGACGGCTAATAGCGTTCTGTTTTCCTTTTGTACTTCCAAGTCTGAAGCGATACGGTTAATAAAACCTTATTTTAATAAGTGGAAATGGAGGTAATTAGCAGTCTTACTGGACTTGCAGTGAAATGTCAGGCCCGGCATACCTCTGCCTTGAAACTACCCCGTATGCAAGAGCCCCGTTTCTGTCTGTGATGCGTGTGCAATAAGACGGGGTCAGGGTACCATTCATTTTTAATATTTCTGGTGAACTTTGGACCAGCACAAGTGTACGTGAGCCAAGAATGCAGGATGCAAACTAATGTGACTGATAGGCTGCTAGATGAATGGTGATTCAAGTATCAGTGCACAGATGGTTCTGATTTGCTGAGTTTTGTAGCTGCTGCAACTGAAGACATAAAATATCCTTCTAGTCATAAATTAGCTCTTTGGAAGCAAAACCTTGGCACCAGAGCTTTACAACCTTCAATTAGTAGGGAAAGAAGTATTTGAATGACTGTGGTATTGACATCTGTAGGCCTGCATAGTAATCATTCCTAATAGAAGAGAATATCTGTTTGAGGGGGTTTTGCATGGCTAATTAACCACCAGTGAGAATATGTAATTTTTTCATGATCTCCTGATTGTCACCTTTCTCTCATGATACAATTACATTTTATTGTAGCTAGTGCCTCACAAACCAATTGTCAGCACTATTTACGTATTACGGCAGGCAGGACCAAAGTTCATGTTTAATAAAAAGGCACTGAGTTTTGATCCTGGTAATTACAGATACTCGTTTGAGCCATTTTATTGACTTTTCTGGTTTTAGCACTTTTGTCTTTTAGCAAAACCAAAAGCTACGTCGGTGACAGAATTTTCCTTGCTGTGAGGGTGACTGTGTTGTCCTCGCTAATTTGTGATTACTTTTTTGCTCCAGTTTGGAGCATTTTTGGAACTGAACTGCCAGGTAGCTGCTAACTCATCTCCAGCTGATGGGGTTGGATCTCTGCTTCACGGATCTTTGGTTTCTTAGAGCAGAACACAGAGCAGCTCATCTACCGATCTCATTGCCTGGCCTAAGACTTGTACAGTCCGATGTCATAAAGGATAAAACTTCTAGAGTGGAGCAGTTGCTGCAGCACTTGGTGTTGGCGAGTGCACAACCCTATTAAAAACCCACGAGTGGGCTGTGTCAGTGGTTAGCACTCTCGTGCTGTTGGCTTAGGGAGCTTGGTTTCTTGTGGCCAGCGAGGCAGCTCCCAGCACCTATCATCACATTTCAGAGGAACGTTTGATGCTGACTGCCTTGCTTTTTGGAATAAGAAGAATGCTAGTGTGCTGTTCCAGGGATCACCTCTTTCTTTTTTTCCTCGGGCACGTTTCTTCAGCCCGTTCTGCTGCTTACATGCAAAAGCTTCTTGTAACAGTCACTGCAAAACAGCTGCAGGAAGAAGTTTCTAGAGTGATTCCAAGGACTTTAGTGCCACGTAATTACAAGTAGATGACGGAACCTTCTCTGGTTTTATTGCAGTTCTTAGACAATCCAGTACTGAGGGCCTGGAGCAGTTTGGTGCTGCAGCACTATGGCAGGCAGGCACTTTCCCTTTGCAGCTCCTCGTGCTCACCCTGGCCCTGACTCCTTTCATCTCACACCTCTGCGTTCTCTTCCTACCTCTCCTTTTTTCTCCACGTACTTCTCCCATTAAACAGGCAACCTAAAGATAGAGGGAGCCACTCCAAACAAGCCTGACTCCTCGCTCCTTAGAAGCAGAAACTGGCTCTAGCTGCCCTGTCTGCTTCTACCTGTAGTTCTGTACAGGAAAGAGGTGAACTTGGGTTAATTCCCTTCTGAAGGCCAGTAAACACCCGCGCTGCCGCTGAGGAGATAACAATAGCTGTCCTCGAGGGTGATGTGAAAAGGAATTTCTATAGAATTTGAATGTGAAGGGGTAGCTCCCTGTACTGCGCATTAATTTGACCTTGAGATGACATCAGCAGTGTAACAGTAGTTACAGCTGTGTTCTTTGTTTCAGTTGCACATTGAACAGATGACAGAGCATTGATTAGGTTAACTCTCAAATGCGTTTACGACAGTTTTTGGCACCGGATGAATACTCTCAGCTTTCTCACCTACATTGAAGGTGCTAGAATTAGGGCCGAGTGAAGCACGCGAAGGCCGGCTGACTCCTCCTTAGATGCTGTAAATTTCAGATGGGGAAATGATTACATCCATACCCACTTGTCATTTTCTTAGTATGGAATATGGCAATTTTTCGGCATACAGTAAATATTTGCCTAAGTGCCCTAGGTCCTGCTCTGAAAGTGGTTTAATCCTTTAAAGAATACGTACGGTGTGAAGATGGCAGGCTTAGCTGTCAGCATTTCTCTGCATTGTGGCACCATCGTGCACCGTGCAGGAAAGCAGCGTGGACCTCCGAACTCACAGAACTGTCAGGGTGGCCCTGAGCCTTGCTTATATAATTAAATAACCTATATAATTAGGTTTCTCGGGGCTATGGACAGCATTATGTCCTGAGGTGGACTGCTGGAAAGTAGCTTCAGTTATTCAGAACAAATGCACCTTCCTGTTTCGAAACGTTAATAATTTTCACAGATCTACAGCCCTGCTGGCACTTGCAGCAGTATTCAGTTCGTGCAGTTTCTATCTCCTATATGTATTTAATTTGCAATATGCAAAAGAAGCGTATTACTTCTCCTCTAGCTTCTATATCGAGACGCAGCTGCTGCACATTGGACCATATGCAAACATTGCAGTTTCGGAGTTATTAGGGTGCCAGAAGTACCGAAGGCATGTGGCATGCAGCCTGTGTTTTGGCTACGTTTGTCTTCCAAGTTAAAAAAGCCAAAAACAGACATCATTGGATACGGAGTGCTTAGAGCAGCACTAGGAAAAGCCAGTATGAACTCAGTGCAACTATTCACCGTGTAATCCCAATTATATTCCTCTATAGTTCTACAACCTAAGACTTGAATTCGAGTACCTGACTTGGAACTTAGTGATCAGCCTTCTGTTTTCCATTTGACTCGCTCCACTGGTACGAAGTGCACTCAGCTCTACTGAATGATACCAACGGTGACTGAGTGGCCTCGTTCCCAATAAGGGCGATGAGTGAATATTTTGGAAGGTGTAACCCAGGTGTTTGTAGCATCCTTCCCAAACACAGCATAGCTCTCGTACTGCTTGAAAATGACATTCATTGATAATTAAAATGCTGAAAACAATTATTTAGAGAAAGGTTGAAGCTTACTCTCTTCTTGTGTTCTCAGCACTGAAGTTAAAACATTTCTCTTTTTAAAAATACTGAGGCATTTTTTCACTATACAAAACTGCTGGCTGTTCATCAACAGGTTTCCTTACCAAAGCCTGTGCCAAAACCAGCTCCGCAGAAGCAAAAAAAGAAGGAAAGTGAGGAAAACATCTGTGAAAACAAGGCCCGGACCGGAGCAACAGGCAGACTGCTCCACAGTGAAGAGAAGCCAAGTCACTTCAGCTGGACGCTTCCCCAAACAGAGCCTCAGCAGGTGAGGATCTGGGCACTGCGGTGACGCGTGGTGTCTCCTGGGAGCTCACTCTCAGCTTGCTGCCCAACTTTTGGTAAGGGCTAAGAGTGCTTGAAAAAAGTCAAGCACTAAAAGTCACGACCACCAGAAGTGGGCACGGGCTCATTGGCTTCTGTTACTCTAAACTTGCAACTTTGCATGCTGTACCCAGGGAGGAAGAGGGAGAGGCACGCTGCTGCTCTCGAACCTGACAGGTTCAAATAATGGAACAGTACCTGCAGTAACTCTGAATCCTGCTGGTTGTTCTTCAGCATACAGAATTGCTGTCTGTACATCAACAGGTTCACTTACCAAAGCCTTCACCAAACGCAGTGAAACAGAAGCAAAAGATGAAAGAGGACGCCTCTAAGCACCCAGGCAGGCCCCAACCTCAGATAACGCACAGGAAATCCCACGCCGAAGAGAAGCCAATGAAACTGAACAGCACCATTCAGGAGAACAGCCCACAGCAGGTGAGGATTTAGGTGTTAACAGAGAGCAGGCATGGCACACAGGGAAAGAAAGACGAGCTTTGCTAAAAATGAGTTTTAAAAACAAAGAGCCGTACACAAAGACTCAAAACTCACCGTATGCAAACTTCATGCTTAACACAAGTTAAAAGTTGGTTTCTTGGTCATCCAGTTCCAAATTAACATTTGTTGTATATAATTTGGTAGTAAAGCACCGCCCCAGCGTGCTGCCCAACAGGTAACTGTTGGGAAGAAACAGTCTCGTTTTGTGGTCCTTTGTTGGTTTTGGTGGTAGAAATTTTAGAAGCAGAAAAACTAACAGCACTCTTAATCGAGGTCTTAAATTCTGACTTCTTAATCTGAGGATCTGAGAAGTTAACTAATTAAGCTCACTTATTGGTAACTACTACATCAAAGGATTGAATTAGTGTATTCTCTTAGTCTTCAACCATACAGTTCTACACAATGAAAGGTGGATCAAGGTTTTACTAACATGCCAACTTACTAAACATCCTGTGTTCTTGAACAAATTCAGCCCTGTTTAGTTCCTTCACATAGAAGGATAACACGAGGACCATTTCTAATAAGCACAAAAATGCAGCTTTAAAGATAGCTTTATTATTAATCCAAAATTATTTGCTTCAAGCAGTCTGCTGATCACTGCCTGGAGACTCCAGTACAAGCTAGGAGAGTGAAGCAGAAAAAGCACAGCTGTACCTGAGAGCATCAGGCAGTGAAGTGGTGAGCAGAACGATGTTTGGAGATGTCTTGGCTGGTAGCAACGCAGTCAGATTCTGAAAGGTCTCTGGAGTTGTGACACAACACAACTTTTTTCCCTCTGGAGATGCTGAGTGCTACTTCATAATCCTCAAATGTAACCTTTTAAAGATACTGGCAAATAAAAAGAAGTAGTGCCCACCCAATCTCTTTTCCTCCTGTATGTTTTGTATGAAGGCTACTTTTACTTCAGAAAGCAGCAGATATGGGAGGAGCCACATTTGGTTTTCCCACATGACACTGGGGGGAGGAAAGTGCTGGTGTCCTCATAACATCCCCTGTTCACTTGAACAACTGGACTGTGGAGCTTGACACCAGAGTTGTGTTTCCCTCTTCTTTGTGGGAAGAAAGTGCATTTTAAATAACTGCATCTGATCACGAGTCTCATATTTGGTGTATACATTTGCCTTGATTTCTCTATTCTGAAAGAGAAGCTGCTGTTGCAGTATAATAATGGTGCATTGCTGTAGAATGGTTTTGTAGCTCTCACTGAATTTAGTGCTTAAAATGATACAAGACACTCTACTCACGTGAGGAACTGGGCATGGAGAAAAGGGCAGGACTGCCTTAGTTTCATACTTCAGACTTCCTCTTAATTTCTTTCATGGAATTTAGGAGATGAGTACAGAAAGCTGTATTCCATAGTAGTGAGGTTAGGAAACTTCAGAAGGATGCTTCATGTACAAGGGTGGGGGAGGGGGAAAACAGTGGCTAATGCAGGAACTGGAGTGATGAGGGGCAGTGTGTGTCAAGGGATCTCCAGAGAGCAATGCCAAACCCTTTACAGTGAGGCAGGGGCCTGGAGTAGCTAACTAACTGCAGGCACCTTGCTTCAGGGCAAGGAGAGAATGGTCACGCTGCTGCTGGTACTGGTAAGAGATGATGCAGTGTAAGGTCTACAGACAGAGCTTGGTGGAAAAGTTCTCTCTCTGTGGTTTACCTTCTGAGGGAAGTACATTCAGAAAAACATCATAGGGCTGGGACAGTGACAAAAAGGGAAGAAAGGGAAGTGGGTCTGCTTTGGATGGTACTGCTGGAAAGCTGTTAGATATCAACAAAAAGGAGAAACAGTTCTGTGTCACGAGGGGACAAAAAGAGTAGGAGGGTTGTGAGAGACAGGACATCTGGGAAACAGAGAGGGTGGAAGGCAGAAATAATGTCTAGAAAGGAATATGGAAGTGATAAAATACAGAAGAACGAAAAACTTAAGGGCTACCTTTATGTGGGACATCATAGTTCTCTTCCTATCAGATGGGGCCCAGCTTTTATCAAAGGTAAAAACAGACATGTCTGTCATTAATTTGAAAGAGAAAGAAGGCAGCTGATAATGAAGACATGAAATTTCTACTAGAAGAAAGAGTTTAGATTATGAGTATTTACTCAGAAAACTATAGTGCTAGGGTTAAAACACCAATATATTCACAAAAAATTACATATTGTGAATGCATATAAGTTTTTTTTTTAAGGGACAGTGAAAAATATGGTTAGCATGAACTTTGAAGTTCATTTGAGAAACAAAATGATAGTGTTTGGGGACTCATTTCAGGGATAAAGAGCAAAAGAGTAAGCTAAGGATGCCATTGCTTCTGGAGACCTAAAAAACCAGCTGCCCTGCCCAACGAGAAAGAAGAAGATGGTAGCATGAGAATTCTGCTCTGTGTGATAAATCAGAAGTCAGCATTACTGTAAAATGCAAAAAGTTACATGAGTTGAAGCAGCACATCGGACTTGAGATGATTGTCTAGGTTTCCAGGCTTTATTCAGAAGAATACTGTGAAGACTTGAATATATTAACATTTAGGGAAGACAGGGAAAGGTACAGAGGAATTTCAGCTGTTCACTTCAGGAATGGACATAAAATCTTTAAAGGGTGTTTAATCAAACCTGTAGTTATGCACTTAATAAACATCCTCAAATGCAGGAGTTAATCCTTGGTCAGGACTGTGTTGCTTTCTCTTGGATAGCTTGAATACCTGGATGTCATTGCTTATTGGCTGCTTGTTGTTTTTTTTTTTATGCTTCCAATCTCACTCCTGCAAACACTAAGGTTGGTATAACTGTTGTTTTCCCTGCAGAAAGACATGGCAAGAGAATTACCAGCACTCCACCCCCAAGCATCACTCTCAGAATCCAAAAAGAAACAGGTTCAGCTTTTAACTACAGATCATCCACCGTCATTGCAAGAACCTGGTCTTTCTGTATCCACTGTATTTAGGCTTGCATTTACTGAAGAGAGATACCACTACAGTATAGCTATACTTGTACTTTTGTTTCTGATATCACTTTCCTTGTATTTTCTTTGATCTCAGTTTCATTGTCTTCAGCATAAGTGCGTCCGTGTTCCCTGGTGGTGTTCTTCTCAAGGTTTCTTCAGGGAAGATTTCAGTGTCAGCGGCTTAGAAAATAATTCAGTAAAATAATACTGTAAATACACATCGTTTACAAGCAAGTTCTATTAAACCTTCAAGATCTGCACTGAATGGAGTTATGGATGCACTGAGCTACTCTGGGGGGCTGTTCTGTACTGCGAATTTGGGGATTTAATTTTTCAGAAATGAGTTTTGTTACAGACAAAAAAAGTCATGACAGCTCGCAGCACGGTATTTAGTTATTTTAAACACCAGGATGCTGATGATATACGAGTTGTTATAACATCTTTGAAGACATTCTGAAACAGCATAGTTAAATACCGGTGCATGAAATGCATGGGAGTCTAAACGTTTCCTCTCTTTATCCTGCTGTGTAAAGGGAAGATAGAAGTGGCAACTTCTGTTCAACAGAAGACTTAAATAAAAGCAAAAAACAAAGTAAGCACGCCCTGCTTCATTCCACCTCCCATTTTCACCATACTTCCTTACCTTGTTACAATACGGACATTCACCAAAGATGACATTAAAGCTCTGTCTGCTGGAAGGAAGACCTTGTAGCCACTGCAACACAAATAAGTCAATTGAAACGTGAGTCATTTGTTTCATACTAACAGAGAATTCTGCAAACCCAAGTTCATCAGAGATGCATCTGACATGGTGCAAGAAAAGGTCACAGCCTGTGTAACCACACAGTGAGGAAGGTTCATTTCCACAGTGGGCTTGTTGTACCAGGTTTGGATTAGAACACAGGAGGAAGCACAGTGGCTTTTCTCACCGTCCTCAGGGGCTTTTGCTTCATCTGTCATTTCAGGTGTGCAGTGCTTATTACTTACGACACATCAGGCAGTTATCAAGCAAGTTTGTCCCATTAATTACTTTACCTCATAGAGGCAAGCCTGATGAAAAGGCTGTCCGCATCGGGGGTCATCACACACTTGGTCCGGCGTCGTGCCGTGGAGGCGATAGGCATAGCAGATTCCACAGTCCTTAGTGAAATCCTGAAAACACGCTGCGTTTTAGGTTTGAAAGGAAGAAAACGGGCTGGAACACAGAACCATTTTCATCTCTTTGTTTTTGCTTTGCACCTTTTCTTCTTTAGAACTACCAAACATTTCTGCCTTAGACATATATGTTTTACATTACGGTATTAAGAGGGAGAGTAGTTGCCAGACGCACAACGCTCATTGCTAAAATACAAGAGGTTGTATTTTATCCTCTCCCCGCATCACATCGAGTTTGACAAGCCTTTTCTTTTTCATCAAACACCACCATTTGTCATTACGTGTAGATATCAGACACGAGACCTCGCAGTCAGATATTAATTTAAAAATTTCACGAGTGAAAGCCAAGCTAGTAATGCGGTGTTCCGGCATTGTCAAAAATTAATTCCAAGTTTGTCTGAAATGCACCAGTATTTGGATGGCCTCTTGTCCCCTCTAAGCAGCTCTACCTAATTAGAACTTAAGTCATCAGCATCCACAACAGAATGTTTGGATTTTCCACATCTCATTAGCTACTCTGGAACTTCCTCCTTCCCTTTTAATAGTGAAGCCTATTATTAATTGTCGTACTGCTACGAAGGCCGCAGGAAAGCGTGCACCTCTAATCAAAGGTTAACAAGTACTGACAACTGTTGCTTGAAGTTCAGAAGTCCTTATGACAATATATTAATCCAATTACCACTCTTCTAAGTCTCTTACTTTCCCTGGCAGTAATAAAATGACCATTTAGATTGTACTTATTCAGAAATAACGACTGATCATGAACAAAAAACAACTTACACTTTTTTCCAGCACGGCACGAGATGGAAATTCAATTTCTAAGAGGTCTTTCAAGTTTTGTAATAAACTAATTTCTGGATCCCTGCAAGCGGGAGAAAGGGAGAAAAAAGTAAATGCTAAGAACAGCAAATACCATTCCAGTTTCCAACCTAGATCATTACAGATGCTTACCACAAGTGCATGTTGTTGTTCAGCTTAGTTCTCAAAGGGTTAACCACTGCAAACAAGGTACATAAATAGTTACAACATCTTTATGATCCCGTTCCATCTCTTGCCCAATTCTACTCCTTCTATTTCAGCACTGAAGGGCGAGTCATATTTGGTGGTGGTGGTGATTTATTTTTTTTTTAAGTTGTTTAAGGCACGTAACTCAACGATTGCCCTCAGTTTTAGACACTGATTGCACTAGCGTGTAAAATACCATCCTGATGGATATCTCATTTATTTCGCTTAAGAAGTTGGCAGAAAGCTGTGGGAAGCAGAGCGAAAGACTTAAATACTTCCAGCCACCACTAGGACACGTGCAGTAGATTATCTACTTATTTATAAAAAGAAAATCGTCATAAAATATCAACAGAACTGGGGAATCATCGACAGGACATGAACTGCGTTAGGAAAGCACTGGAAAAAAAAAATGTCACTCAGCAAAACAGCATGCTGCAGGCTTAGGCTGCTAAAAAAAAAAACAGTGTCTACTGTGTAAAACTCTCCTGTACACACAGCCTGCTTCCTGGCTCTACTTCATGTTTACCCAGGAGCCTGACGTAGCTCACTCTACCCCCTGCTCACCAGGGATGAGAGGCTAGAAGAGAAACCAGGGTTGTCTGCCTGCTGCCTCACCATGATCCGCTCCAAGGAAGTAGCACTCAGGGAGCATCTTTGGGTGCCTGGGATCCACCTCTATGCTCACGGAAACGTTGCTCCCTGCAAGGAGAAAGCCAGTCACAAGGGAAGCCTTGCTTTCCCATCAACTCCTTGAAAACCGAAATGGTAACAAACTAACAGTTATAAATTAAGGAATTCAGACTGCTTTTAATTGCTACACGTAATTGAAAAGTTGGGACAAAACATTCCATTTCAATGGACTGTAATTAAAAATAGCAGCTTACTAAAAAAAGTTACGTCTTGCATTTCTCTGAGACTAGCCTTAACCTTAATGCTTAGACTTCGGAATAATCGAATTAAAGCTAATGGCGTAATCCATTTGGAACCTTAGTGAAATTTTAAAGGCAGCAGAGATTTAGTTGTTAATTCCGCTTCGTCTTTTAAAGTCAAAGAGGACAAAACCAACGTGTCAACAATGTGAGACCCCTCCACAGCACAGTCCTGGACTGAGCAAGCCACGGCGTATTTCTTAACCAGCAAACATTCTCCTTTATATGATACCCAAATAGCCCCAAAGGATTTGCTCAGAAACGTTCTGGATCCAGGTTAAAAACCTTGCAGCACATTCTCCTCTAAATACAAACAAGTGAAATCCAACCTTTTTTTTTTTCCTAATTAACAGGTATGCTAGGCTTGACCTTCTTGAATAAATTGGAATGAATTAAATCGAAATTTTGTCTTAACTAAAGATCGACTATGACTGCAAACAAAGGGCTCAGAGCCTTACGTTGTCCTGCATTGATCTCAACTTTTTGAGGCTTGCCCTCCCTTTTCTTTGGTCCTCATCAGTACAACCAAGGTAAAGATGCCCTGAGGCCAAACAGGCATTATCCATCCCACTGCCTTTCAACTGGTTGCTGAACTTTTCAGTCCCTCCCTGTCCTGCCCATCCCTGCCATCACCCCCGGTGAAGGAGCAGCACCCCACCGGCAGCGTTCCTTCCCCTCTGCAGGCTGCCAGTCTTCTGCAGCTTTCAGGGACAGCTTCGGTCTGCTTTGGTCCGTTGTATGTACTCAGATTCCCACGAAATGCTTATTGGCATTTTGGATTTCAGTTGAAAATCAGAAATCTTTTCAGAGAGAACATTTTCACCTGGATTTCTAACCATAAGACTTCGGTAAGTTTCTCCATTGCAAGTACAGGACTCCTTGCTCTACATACACTAAGACCTCCAAGTACCACACATCAGCATACGAATTACGGTACTTTTTCAGATGGTTAACGCTGTATGCCTCTAATTTCCTCTCCTCCTTTCTTTGTTCTTCCCACCTGCCTCTTTAACCTCCTTTTCTCCCTTTGGACTACACTAACTCTCCTTTCATTCTACCAGGACAGGATCAATCTAAAGCACTAGTCCGTTGAAAAACTGGCATTTGTGAACGAGATCAGGGCTTCTAAGCTCTGTTTTTACAAATACTGATTTTCTAGAGCTGCCGTGCGAGTTCTCTTTTTTGTTGACAGCGTTGCGCTCACAACGTGGAAATGAAACTTACATTTTTCATTTACCAGCATGAAGCTGTAATAATTTCATAAACAGGCGCAGCGTTCAATGGAAGTTAGCTTTTAATACAAAGCACGAGTTGTCTTTTACTGGTTTTAAGTCCTAACCTTCCTTTTCCTGACTCAAAGAGCCACCACCTGACCAGACAAGCAGAG
The DNA here is from genome assembly GCF_002078875.1 of Numida meleagris. Taxonomy (NCBI): domain Eukaryota; kingdom Metazoa; phylum Chordata; class Aves; order Galliformes; family Numididae; genus Numida; species Numida meleagris. The sequence continues at coordinate 909,279 of NC_034411.1, forward strand.
AAAAAAAAGCATCCCGAGTTTCCTTCTTGATATCCTGCCTTCCTGCTGCTCTTCCTGTACCTATCGCGATCCTCCGTGCCGTTGCGCACCGGGTGGGATTTTCGGGCTCGAGCACCCACGTCTTCCCATCAATTTCATCCATGGTGTCCCAGAATTCTTTCAGCGATTCTAATGCTGCCAGGAACTGGTTATGGATGTCTACTAAGGAGTTCTGGGGGAAAAAAAAAAAAGAAATTTAAAGATTTCATCTCGTTTCTACCTATAGCTGTGTAGAATATTTAAAATAAAAAAAAACCCAAACTGCTGTAATTTAAGAAGTATTAAATAAAAATGTAAGTATGCATCCAATTATAGAATGGTAGCAAAAAATGTTGAACCTTAAAAAAAAAAGTGTTGTTATATAATTGAAAGAACATAAAGCAAACAACTATCTTCAGTACAAATAATTTTGCTGATCCTGCTACTTCTGGAACATCACACATCACAGCTGGGCTTGATATTGTTTTATGTTCTTTTTAGGAAGCTATTCTGAGAACTGGTGACAACTATTCATTGCAATATTCATTTGCTACTACTTGCAAGAAACTACTGTAAAACTCAAGTGAAAGTCACTCTCTGCCGTTAAACTTCTAACATGATGGCAGCTTATTTCTACTTCATCCGCACAACAAGGTACCAAACACACACACAAACTCACATCAATAAGGTAGATTTAAGAAAAGCTATGATAGACGGCCAAGCAATGTCCTAACGGTCTCAAAATTAAGCGGCATAAAACCAGGGACGTAACATTGTATTTTAAACCATGTCAACATGGTAAGAGAAGGAGGAACCATGCAATAATCAGGGGATTACACTCAAGGGATTTCAGTATTTGAGAGTGGATTAGGTAGAATCAAAAAATTTGTCATTATACAGGACAATATAGAGAACAGCACTGCAAAAGAAGTCTTTTAAATATCACTGAGCAAAAAAGACATAGTTCTCTCTACAGGAAACTTCCAAATAACCAAAATACTTCAGAGTCAAGCTTTCAAAATGCAGATGCCAGAGGGTACAAGATACAAAGAAGAATTCAGGGAACCAAAAAGAGGTGAAGAATGCAAGAGAAAGCAAGAGGAGTGCTCCATACACGCTTGGATCCAACGTAAACTTGAGTCTGATATAAGATGGAACGAGCAGAGAAGCTTGGAGTGTCATGAACAAAGTCCAGGAGGAGAGTACAAGCACAGCATGGCTCTATGGGATCCACGGAGCTGGGGCTACCACAGGAGCACCTGGAAATCATTCCCCCTGAACACAGCTGAAAAATGAAACGCATGAGCAAAAGCAAGGAATGACAGGAGAAAACTGACAAAGGCTTCTTCAATTGCAATAAAGAAATGGAAAATTAAACAGACGTGACGAGGGCCACATTTCAGCTCTATTTTGGCCCAGGGGCCAAACAAGTTCCGGGGGTGAAAAAGCAAAAGCAACTTCAATGCCATGTTCTAAAGAGGTGCTTTGCTACGCTCTGTGTTATTTGTATGTGCATCGGTAATGCCTCTAATCCTTAGCAATTACGCTCTTTCTTTTTCACCTGAACAAAAAGTAATTATAGATATCTATTTCTGAGATGAAGAAATACGTTTTTTAGCTAACAAATTCTTACATTTTATGCAGACGTCTTCCAGAAAGAAATGGCGCAGCTTGGAAATAAAACGCCACATTTTTTCCTGCTGTTATTAAATTAAAGTAGGAAAGCACTTAAGCAGAAAAGTGTGAATACTGCCAATCTCAAAACGTAATGCTTATTATCTTTAAAAGCATTTTGTTACTTTTATAATACCTGAAGTGATATAATAGTGTCAGTCACTTAACCACATCTTAGAGTATAATATCTTCATCTTAAGTACTATTATTTCCAGTATTTTAATAATTTTCACACAGTCCTGAAATGTGATCTTTTGTGCTCTGATGACACTTAAATTAATAGCATAATTTTCTGGTACTTGCAACAGTTGCTTTCCATTTTGATTTTTTACATTTTTCTATATCGCATCCAGATAAATCCTCTCATAATCATTTTTATCTTTATCTTCTGGGAATTCAAAGGGTTTCACTGGAAAAAAGAAACATCAAGGGATTATAACCCACAGATAAGTTTTAAAATCCAATTAATTTTAATACTAATTGTAATTTTTCAATGATGTTCCTTAAAAAGGTAGTTAAATCTTTTTTTTAAATGCGCCGCTCGTTTGATCTTATTTGCATGCTCCATTGATGTTGCCAGCTGTCTCCTGCTATACACACAAATGCATCTATAGGTATTTAAATACATCACACGCTTGTCATGCGAACCATGAGAACTGTAACGCTCTTTTTTTTAGTTGATTAACCAACTCATTTTAGAAAAGAGTGCTGGGCAATAGCCAGAAAGACGGCCGTGCTTTTTCTTTTGTCTACGCTACACCAAGATAGTCGGTAATGGTGCCACAAAGCACCAAACTCTTTGTTTCTCTGTCACCTTTTTATAAGTGCATTTTTGTGAAAGAAGTCAAATATTCTTTAAAAGAACAAGACATTGACAACTCACGGAATCACGGCTGGCTGCCCACCTGATTCTGAAAATCACTAGCAAAACCAATCTGGTTTCACTCCGGCCCCTGTAACCGTTAGGTTTCCGTGCCCATCAGGCAAAACATGTATTATCAAAATAAAAACATAGCGACAGTTTAGTCCTTCACAACAGCTGGAAACAAAACATTTTAATTTTTAAAATAGAGCCTGCATATTATTTCTAACAACTGAGGCCAGTGAGTCTAGTTTCCCATAGTAGCCATAAGTAACAGCTAACAGAGGTTAGGAAGCACTGCTGTGAAACCTCGATGTAGTTTGTTGTACAAGTGCATGTTACAGTCTGCTCTGACTGGATCACGTGCTGCTTCTTTCTGTGGGATTGCACTGGCTGGAAAGTGATTGCTTTGTTGCGCTCCCTTAATCCAGGTGGTGCTGGGGAGTTATTCAAGTCAGCGTAGAAGGACGAGTGAAGGTACGGCCCAAGCTTAAACACAGCATGATTCTGATGGATGTGGACCTGGCTACCTGCTCTGGGTGGCCCTGTCTGAGCAGGGGTTGGACCAGATGGCCTCCAGAGGTCCCTTCCAGCCTCAGTCGTTCTGTGATTCTCTGAAAATAGACAAATCATAGCCAACACAAAGTTTCTGCGATGAGGAAAGGAGAGTTCATCATTAGCGAAGGGCAAAACGTTTAGACTAGCAAAACAGTGTGAGAGGGCACGTGATTATCAGCCCCAGATACACGATGGTAGCTGTACAAGAGACCTGGAGCAAGCTGGTTGAAGGCCCCATCAAATGTGAATTCATAGAAAACCAACAGCTGGAACTGGATTCCTCTCCATTACAGCACTGAGGTCCTGAGAAAGCCTTCCAGTACCAGGGCACCTCGCTGTAAGTGGGAGCTTGCTAAGTTTTTTTTCAGGGAGATCCTGCATGACAACAAACCAGCTCCCTTCAGCTCTCCTTAATGAACCCAGAGAAACCGAGCAGCCTAAAAATGTTACTGAGTTTGATTGTAAACTGCATAATTAGATTGCCTCCTTCTCGGTTTTCATACAGAAGAGTAAGAGACAGAAAACATTAGTTTGGAATACTGAGCTCAGCATCCCTCCATCAGGCTCTAGAAGGACTTTTCATCAGAGCATCACCTCCAGTGACCACGTCCTTAGCTTTACACAGTCAACACCCTCCAGACGTTTCACAGTTCAGGTTGTGAGTGTAGAAAGCAAAGAATATAATTAGTGATGACACATGAAAATGCAGCGTGATTCAGCACAGTCAGTTCTCTCTCAACAAAGCACGTATCCAGCCTCACTGTACTAGCTCTAGGCTCAGTGAGACAAAAATCTGGTATGTACCCATACAAGACATACCCACACAGTCCTTTGGACTGAGCAGTTCCTAATTTGGAGGAATATTCTGAAATGCTCTGAAGTCTTTGTGAAGTGTCCTCTCAGCCATTTCTATTTTTGGTATGGATAGATACATAGAAAGCAGATCTGTGAAGGTCCTTCACTTAAAAAAAAACAGAAAACACACAATTGTGCCGTATTTTACCATGTTTCCATTAAAATAAGCAAATAACCTCATTCATATCGCTATACCCTCTGAATTTTGCATTACTGTTTCATTGTTGGCTGGCTGCATGACCTCATTAGTCATTAATTTCCACTCTCCTGACCTTCATGTAGCAAACCAGGTGGGCAGTGGTCAGTACAGAAGCAATACCCCAATGTGAGGGCAGCAGAATACAGGTGCACTGAAACTGCAGAGCCACGCTTCCAGTTTATACTAAAACCTGTAGACAGAACATTTATTGGGTAATTTAGAAAAAGAATATAACTGAAATAAGTAGATGTTCTTGCACTTGTCATTGAGAAGCACTCTGCATTTATTTGGCACTTGTAACAGTAGCGGCAGCAGCAGCATTGCCCTTGGTGCTGATTTCTTACTACTCTAAAATGTCTCCTCTGAGCCAGAATACACTGGCTGTTGCTGATCATGCTGTGAGACACCTGCACTGGCTACTAGGCTTGTCATGACGCACAAAACCCTACCATCTTCAGCCTGACATTGTGCAAGTTATAATTATTCATCCAAATGAATATGTCAGAGCAGCAGCAGCAGACCTCTCATCAGAGCAAAAGAAAAATACATCAAAACATTATCAACCCAGCAGGAAGACAGGGACCATAAGGAAAATTACCCATTTTTAATATGGATGCCATAAAGCCATGTCTATTATTATACCAAAAAAAAAAAAAAAAGCCAACCAACAAACCAGGCACCCAACAACCCCTCAAGTTTAAAGTCCACGAGCACTGAAAAGAACCTCAAATAGGCAACAGCAGGGGGAAAAAAAAATTAAGCAAAATCAATTACCTGAAATCTATTTATATTTTCTTTCGCAAGAGTTTATATTACAATAGCACAGTTTCACATTTTTCAGTTAAGCCTTGTCAGCTTCTACATCAAAGATGAGCATCAAACATTCAAATTAAAACTTGGTGGTATTTTACAGGTAGCTAAGTACAGCGTGCTCTCTTTCCCTTTTAGGAACCAAAATTTTTAACCACTTGAGGACCTGCTAAATTCTGCTACTATTGGTGTTCCAGCTTTATCTAAGTTTAACCCTTATTTTCGACGATGCTCACTCTAACAGTTTCAATGCATTTTGAAAAGGAGCACTGATTTAAATAGTGCCAGCAAGACAAACATTTACTGCAAATACTTTCTTTTCCAGAAGTTCACATCTCGCTCCCAAGATCAGTTTTGACAGCAGACCGTACACCATCCCCATCAGAACACACAGGTTGTTGCTGTGTGGCTGCACAATGCAGCAGACTACCTGCAGCTCAAAGTAGTGTCTTTATGATTTCAAAAGTCTTCAGTTCCACACATGCACCCATTGTTTGGCTTTTCAAGCAGCCAGTAGGTAATTCTAACTGCAAGGTGTTTAACATTTCAAGCACTGCCGTGTCATGTTTTTTTAAGGTTAGATTTTTACTTTCTTGTAGAGTCAATATACTTGCTCACATCTTTGACTTGTCAAAGCAGGTTGCTTTACGTTATGTTTCTCAAGAACATTTATTAAAACCCAAATCCAGCTGGTAGCTTTAAAATTACTGACAGTAAACTCGGAGCAGCAACACCTGTCAAGGATATTTGAAACGCTGTTAATTTGAGGCAACGTACACTGCCATGACATAAAAATTAAGAAAATAATATTAGAACTACGGATAACACCAGAGGTAAGAAATAGTATTTGAAATCCTGCCTATGATATGTGGAAAACAGTAAAATTTAAGGAAAAAAGTATCTAAATTGTTCAAAACCGTACCAGAGAATCAAAAGCTAAAATTACACATGGAAACAAAGTTTTTATTTGCAGTGGTTCATCCTTGAAGCTAATTCCTCAGACCTGAGGTGATACACCAAACCCCGAGCTTTGCAGTCGTACGCTCATCTTAAAATCATTCTGCTGCAATCATTCAATTACATTCCCCACACAAATCTGGTTGTGTCAAAATAAGCTTTACTGATGGGCAGGAATCACCGCAGGAGTTAGAATTATGAAATGCCATCACTTACACAAAATCTGTTTTTCTGAATTAAATGACATCAAATCTCAACTATTTTCTAGAGATAATTCACATTAACCTAACTTCTAAGTGGTCACTTTCAAATCCATTTAATCAAGGACATATGCTCCATTAAGGAAGAGTGAGACATGAAATCCAGCAACAGAGACTAAAAGACAATGGCTCCTAGTTCCTTACCTTGACAACGGTTAAACTATGAAATTTGAGTTCTCAAGTATCTTCTTGTTCTTTTGGTTATGAATGAAGAAGCTGTGTAATGCTGTGGAAATTACGTAGGATAACAAACTGCGGGACTGGTGTTTTTGTTTGGTAGCTGTTTCTTTTTGTATAGCCCCCACCTCTCGAGGGTGCTTCTTCTCTACATAAGCAGCTTGTTGTGCGTATCATTCCCTAATATCATTTCTAAAGGTGGGAAGTTTCAGCTGAACATGAAGCTTAAGAGAAAAGCAGCACGAGTGCAAAGCAATCAACACACAAAGCATACGTACACGGCAAGGAAAATACGGAAAGCAATATCATAAGGAATACGAAGTTCAATTTTACATTCACATCAGCAGGTCTAAAAGTCAAAAGCACACAGTTTGAACACGAGTTAAAAATCAAGCCCAGCGCATCACTACCACCCAGCTTCGTGCATGTGTCTCAATTCTAAAAAATAACTGAAAAGCACCAGGTGCATAGTCCAGGGGTTTACCTGTGGCATCCAAGAAATGGCAAACTGAACAGGAAAATCCACAGTGCAATCCGGTGGTTCAGTAGGATACTGAGGGAGGAAAAAAAACACATAGTGCTGGTTTTGTTTTGGTTTTAAATGTGATTAAAGTCAGACTGCTGCTCAGCTGCCAAATTCGATAATGAGATATAAGCACTTCATGCATCTTGAGAACTTGGCTCTCCAAGGAAAAATATGGAAGGCGCTTTCAGAAATCGTTATAAATGTTAATTATCATTTAAAGAAGAAATCTACACATAAAGAGTTTTTCTGTGTCAGGTTTCTGAAGAGGCAGGAGGATCACGGTTTCCTGTGTTCAGTGTTTACATAGAGAAATGTAAAAAGAACGTCAGAAAAAGATCAAATAGAAAAATTGGAAAATATTTCTTGGCAGCTTGATGGCATCTGCTTAACAGAATCTTGGCATTGCCCACGCAGTGCTCTTACCCCTCAGTTACCTGCACTGGATACAAAAGTTTAAAACAAAAACAACAAAGCAGAGAAACTTTCCTGGGGCAAGAATGAGTTTTCAACTGCTCTAGAATATTTGCTGTCATTGGAAGCACTTCTTGTTTTGAAGCCTAAAGCAACGAAAGCAAACACGCAGACAAAATTAAAACTCACAGCTCCTCTCTCCACCTGCCCGCAAATTAAAAGGCGTTAATGAGGAAGAAAAATAGATTTTAAAAATTGACTCCTGTTTTTGTTTTTTGTTTTTTAAATATGAAAGGTTTGTTAACTCCAAACATAATGATTGTAAAAATTGTAAAAATACAGCTTGTAAAAATACAGCTTCCCACTCGGAGATCTGCGGAGAAAAATGTATTTTCTGAAAAAATAAAGCAGTGAAAGAAAACGAACACCTGATTACAAATTCCCTGCCTTGAAACATCTATCCAAACTGTTATTCAGCTGAGAAGTTGCCTCCTTTAGTCCTAGGCAGTATTTCCAATTCAGCCCATGACACACTGAGTAGTATTACAAAGCTGCATTAGCATTGCATAAACTGCTAACACAATGAAATGTTTCAGAAACCCTCACTCGAGGAGGCAAGTGAAGGAAGTCCCAACTTCCTCCCTGAATTAGAGCCAAAGATGTGAAGCTTAACTATGCTGCTTCCCATAACCACTCATAACAAACTTCCACACACAGATATTGTCATTATTTACTGGACATCTAGCAATCAATGCCATTTATTATTATTATTTTTTTAAGGGTCTTTACTTCATTTACAGTGTAACTCTACAGGAACTAGTTCTCAATTGTTCTTTGTAGCAAAGAGCAAAAAAAAAAAGAGATAGAGCTTCCCTACAGCAGCCATTCTTCCCTGCCTTGATTTTCATAATGAAGTGGATTTATGCATTTCACAGAAATTCGTTTAAACTTACTTTTTTTTTTTTTTTAGTATGCCTTCATCTGTGGTTTCTGTCAGGTATCTACTTCCTGAAGACAACAACTACAGCTTGAGCACCTTGAGATTTACTATTTTATCTGACTGGTGGCAGACAAGCTAAAAACAGCAAGAGAGCTGAACCAACTAATTTGGACAGGAGGCACTTACAGCTCAGAAATGCACCCCCACAGAAGCTGTCACAGTTTCTTTTACTGTAGCGTTCGCATCGTTTTTCATGGAATGCTTTAATGCTTGCAAAAAGATAAACTTGTTTTCAGTGTGTAACATCTTGCCTAAAAGAAACAGATCAGTTTCTGTATGGGATTAGTTTTAGGACAACCTCGTTAAATATCAGCAGCATTAGCCAATTAGGTGCTTATTTGCCTGGTAAGAAAATTGTTTTGCACGGTGCCTTTGAACAAGCGGTTGCAAACAGATTCTACAAACATTTTATTATTTAAAAAAAAAAATAATTGCCTTATCTCCTTAATGCTTTTGCACCTTATGGGCTGAAATCCTGTATAAAAGAACACGAGTGATTCTGCAGGAGATAGTATTTTACAACACTACACCACAGTACATCAGCAGCATCATATACAGCCAGATTTGTATGTTAGAAATCATCCTACTTTTCAGAAGAATTTAAGCAATTACCAGAGCAAAGATTTATATACTGTCTTTTGAGCATGCAGCTGATGTTATCTAGAAAAAGCATTTTCAATAACCCTCGCCAAATCATTCACTTAATTACTGTCAAAGCATCTTGTTTACTACATGGCATGCAAATTATTGCAGCAGCTATTAGAGTTCTTGGGAGCTGAAATGGCAAGCACCCAGCCCACTTCCAAGAATTAAAATATATGAGTTTCTCACGTAATACAAAACGAAAAATAAAACCTCATGTACTTGGTTTGATACCTTGCAAAGATGCACGCTTTGCTTTCAGAAACCTTCTGGTTCATTTCTTAAATTGTGAGTGGATAAAACTTCCTGCATCAGGCATTCTCAGGCAAACTGAACCGAAAACTTTCACGACGTGTAATCTGAGCATTAAACAACACATCCTCTTAGGAGGCTGGCCCTAATAATTTACTGAAGTCAATATTGTGTAGCACTGCATTTCACAGACACCAATGGCATGATGCTCCTGATGCTTCCAGATTTGCTTTGGTCGCCCCAAGCTTCGTAGCTGCTCTATAAATGTAGATTAGAGAAAGCAAGCATTTTTGAAAGAGCAATTCCTAACACAAGGAACGCTAATGCAAGAATAATAAGTGAAAACATCTGACCAAAAAGTCCTCAAAAGACATCCAAACCATTAAGAACGGTAGAGAAGGAATAGTTAGAGGATTATTTGAATACACATTACAACTCGATGAAAAATAACTTTCTAAATCACTTCTAGAAGTGTTCCATCCTGAAGTCACTGTCAGCGTGCTTACTAACTCATTTCAGTGCGTGGCATCTGCAAGGACAGGGCTGAACCAACCAGTCTGCCAGGACACAGACAAGAGCCAGCAACATCTGCTCAGGGGAGAGGGTTAGCTCTCAAACTAACCATAGCCAAATCAATGGCATAGCAAAAATAAGCATAATTCCATTAAGGCAGGTTACCAAAAGAAATCTCTTAAAAATAGAGTCTTTTCAAATATATGAGATAAGTATATAAAGGAAAAACAACCTCCCCCCCCGTGTCAACACCACCACGTTTCACGTATCAATTTTCTCTCGTGGCAAGTTGAAATGCCAGCCAGTTTCAAAAGGACAAACAATTGATCCTTTCATCACCAAAATCACTTGAAAAAGAAAAAAAAAATTGATGATTACTTTTTACAGCAGACAATTCAGATAATCTAGTCCTTTTATGACACTGCATCTCTAGTTGATAGAAGGTGCTTTCTTCTGCTATTAAGAGCCTCAACCTCACACGTTTTTATTACTATAAAGAAAAGTGCAAGTTTTTAGAAGGACAGAAAATGGGTTATCTCGATTCCTGATATGCTGCAGTGATAAGTTAAACACACTTCTGCATTGGCTGGTTCTAATGCCATGAGACTGGTGTTATCAGGTGCTTGAGCCTTACAAACAGTTAAAAGTGCTCTACTTCAATCTCCATAAACTGAAGAAAAAGCGTAGGGGCAACGGGCTGCATGCCTTTCATCTCTAATGTCATAGTGAGCACAGGGATAGCAGCTCCCTTAGAAACAATGACAATACGCTGGCAGTTTTTTTTCCCCCTCCATCAGTGTATTTAACAGCCAAATGACTGGCAAATTAATTATTTATTCATTACTCTGCGTGCGTAAACACATGCATGTATACTTACTGTAATACTTTTATTATTTTTTTGAAAGTCTATGTTGACAACCACAATTCCCTTATGATTTTTTTTTTTTCCCTTTAAGGTAATCGTGATTTGTCGCACATAAAACTAAAAAAACTCCTGTGTTTGCTTTTTAAAGAATATAGCAAGTTTCTGAGGATGAAGCTTGATTTCACAATACAGTGCCCAGTTCTCCAAGATTATTATTCCAGATGATGGGCCAATGATAGTTTCCAAATCTACTCTTATCCAGAAGCTGATTTTCTGAAGGTAACAGCTATCACCATACAATTGTCATCACTCAGCCTGGAGATTCATAGTTTCTGGTAAGAGATTCATGTCTTGAAATGAGAAATTCTACAAAGAAGCATTACAGTTTGAGTTCAGCTCTATGTAATAGGAAGAATTAAAACTTTGCTGCTTCCACACATGCCACAGTTGTTTGGGTTTTTGGGGGGTTTTTGCTTTTTAAAAGCTTAAGGACATCACTTCTGTGGTCAGTCTGCCATAAATCTTTATCTCTACAGCTTGAACAGTAAGCCTTGCCACAGAAGCTACCTAACATCCTCTAATTCTTGCTATATGCTTTGTCTCTGGACTGAGTGATAATGTATGAAAGTCTCTAAAATAGCTTTATCTGTGATAAGGTAAAATAAGTGCAGTACCACAAAGTGTTTCTCATGGGATGCACAGCCTCATAGAAAAAGATCCTTCCAGGTAACAATAATGTATTAGGAATTTTCACTGAAGTTCAAGTCTGAAAATTTTGCATTTTACAAAATAATTTCTTAAAAAAAAAAAAACCACCAAAAACCAGATTATTTTGCACAATAGACATGCTAACAAACCAACTCTCTAACATCCTTACAAATTAGAAACTCCATCTGTTTCATGGAAACCTTGAAGTATTTTCCCCCCCAGACATTCACCTTTGCATTCAACTTCAGAGCGATCAGATGTTGTCGACCACTGGAGTCTTCAGCTTTCAGCTTGATTGTGGTGAGACCAGTATCCACATAGGCCACTCTAAAAGAGAAAAGAAAGCTCTGATGGTATTTGAAGAACTACAGCTTGAAAGATCTGCAATACCCTTATTAGTCTGTTACAAATCTTAATCAGAGGAAGTCCGATACACCAACCATTTCTGCTGTTCTAGATTTACTGCTGTTAATACACCAGTCTACTGCTTAATGCAGTCATACATCTTTGGGTTATTTACAACGTGTGTCAAGGCTCATGCTGTGGTCAGTGAGCGCTGTGTTTCAGTTTTCCATCACTGGAACCTTTGACACACACAGCATGTTCCTGTCAGCCTCTACTTATGTACACATTAAACTTCCTGTCAAATCTTTGATCCATTTCTGCAGTTTCTTACACTATGAGACTTTTGTGCTCTTGATTTGCTTCTCTCTTCATTGAAGTTCTCTTTTCTTATCAATAATATTACTGTTGAAAATTCGGTGGCTATTGGTTCGTATTTTGAAATTGATTTTCCACAAAAAGCAGTACTAGGACAGGTACAAAACGAGTTGCTTGCAACGATTTGCCTCTGTTTCATGACAGTTTTACACAATATAAATGCACTCAAGCAAGCAGAAAGTATATACTAAACGTAAATAAGTGTGAATACTTATGACAAAATCTCTGACTTTTTGGTTCAGATGTTACTGATACGTACTTCCCTAAGCAATGAAGTTGAATGAAATTGTAAAATACATTGTCCTGCCAAAGTATGTTCTACTGAGAAGCTTCAACGACTACCAAAAAGGTTGAGACCTATCCATGTATTTACCAGTGAACCGAGTATGTGGATATTTTGACATTTTTACTATATAGCTCTTACACGGAGATAAAAAAAAAAGCAGTCTAGAATTATTGTACCAACTTATCACCCAGACTGACAGAAAGTTCCGTCAGTTCAAAGCAAGTATCTGCTTGCTAACCTAAGTAACATTTCTTTCAATGAATACATACTAGCCCAGTCACTTCAGCCAGCACGCTGGAGAAAACGTTTCTCTTTCAAGAGAAAATAGATACACAGATGGAGAAGTCCATGTGGGTAAAAGTAGAGCTACACATTCCTATGCGGGAGAGGAAAACAACAAAGCCATCTCCGTAATCACACATGAAAAATACGGATGGAAAAAAGCAGTAGTGGTAGTGAGTACTGAAAAAGGCATATTTCACATTTAATGCTGAGTAATTTAAAGCGATATTACACCGGCCTACAAATTCCTAGGAGTATTCTGACACTCCTCTAAAACAGTTTAAAGAAATAGAAGTCTTGACAAAACTGTAGTCAATTAAATTCAATTTACTTAGAGAACATTACAGCATTTCTCCTCCAATAGGAACAATCGCTGCTCACAATTCATTCTAACTTCACCCCAAAATTATATCACAAACTTTTTATAAAGATAAGAAATTACTTACAACCCAGGACCCCATCTACCATTGCAGATGGGGTTGAAGAATGCCCAGAATGAAAATTCATTGCTGGTCTTCCTTTTTCTCAACAGAATGTAAAAAGCAATAAACTGCCTCTAGGGGATGAAGGAGGATTCAATTTTCCATTTAAGATAGGAGAAAAGAACTCAGTAGCTTACTGGCTACTTGTTCTGTAACATCATTCTACCAGTCTCTGGATTAAAAAAGAAATGAAGAAATGAGTTCTGTAGCACTGGGGAAAGCTGGACAACTCTGCAAAAGCCATATGAACTTCTTCATGCGACTGCACAATAAAAGAAGGAAGTTTAGATAGGTGATATTTCAGCTATATAAACCTTTATTCCTCAGTGGGCTCCATCATTTTTTCCACATTTAAAAGAATGGAATGATCATAAAGATGGAAAGCCTCCGTTAAATCTCCAAAGCACTGAAATTCAGCACAACGCACGAATGACATTTCACTGAGGCACACAACAGGGCCGAATTCCTTGGAAGGGAGAAGACAACTGAAGATACAGTCAACAAAAGAACCTGGCAAGCATCAAGCAGAAATCAAGACTGTATTGAGATTTGAGATAACTGGGATCGTGACTCACATCGTGGACTCAAGAGATGCTGGCAACCTTTATCACAGAATTGCAGGAGCTGGAAGGGACTTCTAGAGGTCATCAAGCCCAACCTCCCTGCTAAAGCAGGTTACTTACTGTAGGTGGCACAGGTAAGTGTCCAGATGGGTCTTCAATATCTCCATAGAAGGAGACTCCACAACCTCACTGGGCAGCCTGTTCCGGTGCTCCGTCACTCTTACTGTAAAGAAGTTCTTCCTCATATTTGTGTGGAACTTCCTACGATCCAGTTTTTGGCCGTTACTCCTTGTCTTATAACTACACACCACTGAAAAAGAGTCTGGCCACATCCAATTCCCTCCCACACTGTAGATATTTATAAACATTGATCAGATCCCCTCTCAGCCTTCTCTTCTCCAGGCTGAACAGTCACAGGTCTCTCAGCCTTTCCTCACAAGGGAGATGTTCCAGGCCCTTGATCATCCTTGTCACCCTGCGCTGGACTCTCTCTACAAGATCCCTGTCTTTTTTGAACTGAGGAGATCAGAACTGGACACAATATTCTAGATGTGGCCTCACCAGGGAACAGAGAGGAAGGATCACCTCCCTCCCCCTGCTGGCCACACTCTTTTTAATGTACCCCAGGACACCACTGGCCTTCTTGGCCACAAGGGCACACAGCTGGCTCATAGTAAACCTGTTGTTTATCAGGATCCCCAGGTCCTTCTCTGCAGAGCTCTTCTCCAGCAGGTCATCCCCTGACCTGTACTCATGTATGTGGTCATTCCTCCCAGGTGCAGGATTCTACACTTGTTTTTTTGAACCTCATCAGATTCCTCTCTGCCCAACTCTCCAGCCTGTTCAGGTCCCGCTGAATGGCAGCACAGCCTTCTGGCATGTCAGTCACTTCTCCCAGCTTTGTATCATCAGCAAACTTGCTTTGAGTGGATTCTATTCCATCATCCAGGTCATTGACAAAGATGTTGAACAAGACCAGACCCAGCAATGACCCCTGGGGAACACAGGCCTCTTAGCTTCCAGCTAGACTCTATGCCACTGATAACAACCCTCTGAGCTCTGCCAGTCAGCCAGTTCTCAACCCACCTCACCGTCCACTCATCTATCTCACACTTTCTAAACTTCATTACAAGGACATTGTGGGAGGCACTGCCAAACACCTTGCTGCAGTCAAGGTACACAGCATGCACCGCTCTCCCCCATCTACCCAGTGATGACATTGTAGAAGCCTACCACACTGGTCAAGCATGATTTGGAGATGGCATCCACACAAGGGTGATCAGTCCTACACAGGTTTAACAGTCAATCAACTACTCTCCTGAGGCATTGTCACTAACTCAACTAGTCAGATTATGAGATAACACTAGAAGAGCCTTTCCTTGATTTTACTATTGCTTCCTATGTACCCTTTCCCATCTCAGCTAACTTGGTTTGTGCCAGTTTTTTCTTCTTAAAGTTATATGAGTATTTTTCTTTGAGCTCTCCAGCTTCAAGAAGGACAGCAGTTGGTACAGGAAATTCTGTGAAACCTTAGAACCTATTGAAATGTGATTTTTGTGAACAAGTATTTGAATATGAAAGAATGCGTACCCCACACTTAAATTAGGTCAAAAAATAAAGCTTCCGTTATCACAGAGAAGGTGATTATATCTAATAATGGCAGCTTGCCCATTTACAATATTCATTATTGGTTTTACTCCTGGTGGTGGAGGAGGTAAGAGGCATAAGATCATTTCAAGTAATGTCTTCAATTTGTTTTTGAGAAACTTCACATATTCCTTAGATAACTTATTTGAATACACTGAATTTCTGCCATCCCTAAAAGCTTCTTAACTCACTTCAGAGATAAGGGACTATGCTCTATTGTTTAGATTCCCTTTCAAATAAGAAAATTTTTCAGTTGGATTTGGATGTATTCAGATATGGATTGGCTTGAGCATGACCCATAATCTTACTGAGAAAAAGTCCACAACAAGCCCATCTTTTCTTTTTTTGTTTCTCAAAGACTAATACTGATAAATAAAGCCAGATGCATCACAAGGTGTGAGCATTTAATAGAAGTCTTCTGGCAGTAAGAAGGCTTAGTTTTCTGCTAGAAGACCATACCAACATGTTTTTAATATGCAAGTACACATCACTTGCAGCCCAAAACCAGTTTAGGTTAAGCAGCTTTCTCGGTAGTTCATTATATTTTAAATTAAAGGAGTAACTCGCTAATACACTTCAAATTATCAACTGATTCTAAAGCAAGTATGAACCCTTATGTACAGCCCAGTCCTTTTAATAACTGACTCCCACCTCCCAAACTGAATAGTGACTGTAACATGTTAATCAAGAGATGCACGCCTACTGAATTACCTGAACACTCTGGGCAAATGCACAGCATAAGTTGTTTGTCTACACAAAAACCAATTTTACCTAGAAAATTAGGAAAATTCTGCCTTAGAAGCACATTTTCTCATAAAACAGCGATGTGCTTTTTAATAGTAAACCACTGAATATTTTATATTTATAGCAAGTGAGAAGAAATACCCTCTTTGAGATAAGCATAAAACATATTTTAAGAGTGTATTACATTTAGTGATATGCAATGTATATTTACAATTGAATGTACATGCTATATTTATATACGCAATTATAATTACAATATATTTTATATATATATATATTTCTCAAGTATATTTAGTTTGTGTCAGTCTGTTTTACTGGCATAGGCTTCTTGAAGGTGTTTTTTTGGGGGGAGGTGGGTGGGGCCAAGCAGGGGAGAGGAAGGAAGAGTGTTGATGAGGAAGCAGGCATGATTCAGAACTTATTCCCCACGTGTTCAGGAGTTCTTAACAAGTATTCTCAGACCTGCTTGAAGAGTATGCCATCAGCTGTAGCCATCAGTTCCATACTTAATGGAAATTACTGAAAACACTACAGCTGATTTAAGAAGGATGTTTTAAAGAAGAGGTCTTCAAAGCAAATTCCCACTTAATGTTAGTTACACATTATTTATTCATACACCAAGGTGAGAAAACTCAAGACTATTCTTCAACCTAAGACTTTTTTTTTTTAAAAAGGTTACTTCATGTGGTGAAATAAACATTTATTAAATTACCAGCCAAGATTAAGAAAAAAGTAGATTTGCTATTTTGAAAGTTGCAAACGCAGACTTTTTTTTAAACTTTCGTTTTAGAGAACCTAAAACATAGCTTCTCATTCAAAACTCTTCAATATTTTACGCAATCTTTCATCTTTGCCCCTTGAAAGAAGGCACTCAAATTAATTGCATGCTATCAGTAAAATTAAACGCAGTCTACAATTTTATTTTCTCTATGCTAGCCTATACAGAAATAACTGCCTTCAACTCCATAATGGTTTCCCAGATATAAATCATTCCAGGCTCTCTGTTGGAGGATTAAATTATTTGATATCAGAGAATTTGCTAGTCGTGGCATGTGATGGCAGGTAAAACCTTTCCACAAGTCTGCAAATCAGGAAGAATGGCAGATTTCTGAAAAATTTCTGCATAGACATTGAGTATTTGATCACAACCCTGCATTCCTTCATGTTTGTAAGAGTTACGAGGAGATCCATGTCTTCCTCTGAACAACTTTCATGACACTCCTACACTCGGCTCATTTGAGGGCATACTGGATTGTGAATAAACAGAATCTGTTTGAACACATCCAATATCCTAATGAATAAGTTCACAGAAGCAGCTACGTATACTTTTCTTCCCTCAACAAAGACAAATATCTTTTGTCAATGTGATGTTCTTCCCCATGACAGTGTTAGTGTGGGTGAAGAGATTCACTACTATTTTTACTTCCCTAGGAAGAAGACCTGAACCTTCACTCCCTATTTGATGGATACTCACTTGATACCACAGCACGTATCCCCTGTGAAATCATGTCCTCAGTGCATTGAGCCAACCTGACCAGGTAACACAGCTTATCCTCTCCTTGTGCAATAACCAACCTCTTCATAAGCAACACCCCAGACCTGGTCTCCCAGCACAGCTGAGTCAAGAAACCCTACCAGACGCCTTTCATTAGCCCTCATCTGCGTTTGAACCACCTGGGTAGCAAGAAACATAACCAATTCTTCTAGTTTCTCAGGGGCTGGTTGTTCTGTACTTCTGGAATAACAGCTTCCCTAAGCCTCTTCTACACTTTTTTTTTTTTAAAATGAATCCACAAAAAGGTAAATTCACATTTTCACTTTGTCTAAGGAGATCCTGGTGCTACGGAGGCAAGACAGAACTATCCTTTAAAAATAATTACTCTAACTCCATTTAAAAAAGCACAAAAAACCACTTATGAACCACTATTATGAAGTCAGTTTATAATTATATAACTCACTACATGACAGAAATAGTCAGAAAACTATAAATATAGTATTAAAAGTTTACTATGCCACTAGTTTATAGGTCAAAGAATTGATTGCTTAGTAGTACTATCTCACTCCTCAGCACAGTTATCCGATACTGAAAATATGCCTTCAGTTGAAGCAGGGTTTTTTCCTTTTTAAATAAAACAAAGGAAAAGCAGCAGACTATTTTAAAACAAAAGGTTTCTGAACAGGATAAATTAACAAGTTATGTGTGAATCCAACACATAATACATATGTATGAGTGGGTGTTCTATTAGGTAACAAAATAAACATACTTATTCCAACCCAGTATTTCTAGATCTCTGACAAGACAGGAGTAGTATTCTGGTGGCCATGGTACGTGCAGCTCTTGTGTATTCTTCAAAGCAATTTCCTGTTTAAAAGAACATTAAAAACATCATTAGGGAAGATTTCAATATTTTTGCATCAATTTAGTTATGTGATTTTTGCAATTCATTCAGAAATATTAAACTTATGTAAAATTAACTGCACACTGCATTTGTTTTGTTATAGCCTCCAGCTAAAGCAGACAAAAGCTGTTTGGTAAATTACTTCAGATACTGCTAATGAAAACATCTGCAATTTTAAAAAAAAACACAGATGTTGACAACAGTCTTCAGATGCAAATATCAAATGTGCCTCTTTTTCATCTAATAAATTTGAAGCCAAGCATCTTGTCTGAAAGAACATTTCAAAAGAAGGTTCCATGAAGCCCACAGCTGTCTCCTGAGCATCACAGCTACAAAAGAAAACACGAAATCCCTCATATTATTCTTAGGTATCTGTATACAACCACATTCAATCAATCAAAAAGTAATCAATTTCTCAGTTTTAATACAACAGGATCCTAGAGTTTGTGTAGAGGTACTCATTAGGTAGATCACGATGCCTCAAAAGTTTTATGATAAACTTAATACCAGATTACAGAGAAAAAAAAAACCTTATGTTGCACACCGTGGTGTTGTGCTATTTGCTCTTGCATACTTAAGTTGAAATTTTGCTTACAGGTCATATAAAGTGAGATCTGTTTCCAAAACTACAGTAATAATGAACGAGGACTTTCAAGAGCTACTATCAATGTCACTCAGCCTCAGAGCTTTGTACTTCACAGATGTGGAAGACATTACTGAAGCAGCATCAGGAGCAAGGTTTTTTTCATTATTATTAAACTTAATTCTATACCGAGATGCACAATGAAATTGGATGGTCAAACTGAAAAAAAAACAAACATGTCCCAACAGGATAGGATGAAAAGGTGAAAACACCTTGAGCAATGTGTAATACTCTTCCTTGTATGTTCACCAGCCTTTAAAAAAACAGCAACAACAACAAAGCACAACCATCGATATTCTGGATATTCTGTCACTTACCAAAATAGTTTTCAGCTCCACCACAAAACTGACAAGATCTGGACAGCTGTGCAACCTCTGGAAGGAACAGAGTTATCATTTTCATATCATAACATTTAGTGGTAAATAATTTCAGTTTAAATATCTACTCCTCTGGTATTACCAAGCCACTAACAAGGAAGAAGTCTCAACCACATAAAATTTTAAATACCGCAATGAAAAAACAAGCCTCCAGTCCAGGGAACCTTAGTGAAAATTAACTACCATCTTTGTCAAATAATGTCACGTAACACATTTATATTGTTTGTGAAGATTTTATACTTCATGCATTTATCTGTGTTTAGGAAGACATTTATGGAGGCTTCAGCCTCTACCAGAGAGAAGAGAAGCTTTTGAATTACTCAGTGTTTTCAGTTAAATTTTCTTTAAGAACTCTCAAGATCCCTCTACTTCCAGATACCGTCCATTTTAAAGGATCCTTGTTTGTCATCAGATGCAGCACATATTTACACTTCTGTTTCTTTAGCTCTGTAACTTTGGAGTATCCTAAGTTGCAACTCTTGTTCTACAAAGAGGTGCAAAGTCTGAGAGATGCAGGGACTCAACTAGCACATTTGGCAGACGCCTCCTTAAAATATTCTTCATGACTGGAGGGCTGTTACATACCTGCTCTAAGTTTCTTCTAGACAGCGAGACTTAACTTAGATTCCTTGACTGTCTACAATGCAGAACGAGCTACGTAAACCAATAACTCACGTGATTTCTCCTTGATGTATTCTGAACAATTTATTATATATACAGAGAGAGAAATTAAGGAAAACGTAAGATGTCAGCTGTAATTTATGACAGGTTGTTCTATCTCAATCTTCAAAAATGAACAAAAGGAAAATAAACAGGAAAAAACCTCACTCCAAACCTCGAATAGAAAGTATTTTCTAAATACTTTCCATCTCACCTCATAGTAGACTGCAAATACTCAAGCATTTCAAAATAGCACATCTTGCCTACAAAGTGAAATTACAATTCTTTAACACTGTTAGAATAGGTGCATGAGGAAAAGCTTTGTGAATCATATACACACACACACTTAACAGAATCATTATATATAGACATTTAATAGTAATGGTTTTAAAAGTAGCATACCTGCTTCAAAATATGCCGATATCCATGCAGTATCTTCTTTAGGTGCCAGCTACACTCTATCCTGGACAAACAGTAATTGGAATTCATTTTAAATTCACACTACATGATTTTGAGAAAGGATCACAAAGTTTGGTGCCAACAACATGGAAGTTTTTCATCAACAACAATGAAGGAATTAAACAATACTTAAAATTTCTTTGAGATTTCATATTCAAATATATTTTAAATTTTCAAATGTCACTATCCACAGTCCTTTAGAAATTAAGCAGACATTTACCTATAAAAGCCTCTATTTTTCACTGAAAGCAACATAATTCTTTCAAGCTAATATGACTTCATAAAAAATACCAGAATTTTAAAACTCAAGCCTGAAAATGTCAGTTACTTACAATGCACTTTTAAGTATCTGACCTAGAATGCAATAAAGCTACCTAATACCACATCTGTTCACAGATTACAGCGGGCTGTTCCAGGTAGAAGTATAGCACAGAATGATAAGAACTAACACAATACATGCATATACCTGAATACCAGTGTGATAAACAACTGCACCAATAAGAATAGGGCTTGTAAAGAGAAGTTCAGTAATGGTTAGCGTAGCTTTTTTTAACTTCAAGTATATCATTGCTTTAATTTACAACTTTGCACTGGATCTTCTGTTTTCCAAATGGTGACATATAAATAGTTTGATGTAAATGAACATTTTTTTCCAGTACACTGACTTATATATAAATATAAGCAGTTAATTACAACAGGTTTCAAACTTAATTAAAAACAAAACATTTTGATACAGGCGATGTTTATTATCACTGTTTATTAGCACAGATGCTGTATAATTTTGTTTCAAGGTTAAGTAAAAATCAGTAAAAATTAATTACCAACACTCATACTGGAAAAAAGTACCAGTTCATACACATATTCATCGCTGCTTTTATCCAGTATGCTTGGTTACATACACTCGTATGTTTTTTTCATATGACTATCTTACCTTGCATTTTTCAGTTGAGAATCTATTGGTAACAGGATCCGGATGTGGAAGTCTCTACCCTTGAAAATAAGCATGTAGTTAATAGGAAGGTCAGCAGAGAAAAATAGTTTGATATTATGGGCGATAATTCCTGGAAGTATTGACTACTAAGCAAGAAAGTTTCCCCTCTGTGACTTTCAGGAATATTAGACAGAATTTCTTCAATTAGAAAAAAAAGCAGTATGAGTAACAGGTAGGAATAAACCTGGTTTCAATTCTTAAGTTGAAATATTCAAACTCACACGATTCAGTAAGAATGTTTTCAGCAGATCATATTTTACAAAGAAAAATAATGTCTTTTAAAAGAGAAATAAACATTACCCAGACCTGGACACACCATAATCCACGCCATGCTGAAGTCTATAAGAACGTCCCTTCAACTCAAGTAAAAGAGTAGACTCTTATTATAAAAGTACTATACTATACCAAAAAGGAACTTGGGCACTGATGCACAGAAGACTCTCAGCAATTTAGAAACCATAAACACAAATAGTCTCAACTACGTTCATATAGTTTTCCCC